>NW_004524635.1:4298323-4324619 GCF_000260255.1 Octodon degus
TAGAGGATTTCAGAAAACGGAAAGATATTCCATGCTCCTGGATAGGAAGAACCAACATTGTGAAGATGGCCATACTCCCAAAATTGATGTATAGATTTAATGCAATCCCTATCAGACTACAATGAACATACCTCACAGAGGCTGAGAAATCATTCCTAAAATTTATCTGGAACCAGAAAAGACCTAAAATAGCAAAGGCAGTCCTGGGCAATAAAGACAAGGCAGGAGGCATTACAATTCCTGACTTGAAATTATACTACAATGCTTCTGTGATAAAATCAGCATAGTACTGGAAACAAAATAGACCTGAGGATCAATGAATAGATTAGAAGATGCTGAAGCCTCTACGAATACACTCAGCCACCTTATCTTTGACAAAGGGGCCAAACATACTCACTGGCAGAAAGATAGTCTCTAACAAATGGTGCTGGAAAAGCTGGCTCTCTATGTGCCAAAAACTCAAACTTGACACAGGTGTATCACCAAGCACCATGCACTAAACTAAAGTCAAAATGGATTAAAGATCTAAACATTAAAGCAGAGACACTAAATCTCCTGGAAGAGAAAGTGGGAGGAAATCTTGAAGACATAGGGGTAGGCACAGATTTCATGGACAGAAATCAAATCACATGGGAAACAGGTGAAAGAATTAACAACTGGAACCTGCTCTTACTGAGAAGTTTTTGCACGTCAAAAGAAATTACCAACAAAGTGAAAAGCAACCCACAAATTTAGAAAAAATCATGACAAACAAGTACTCAGACAAAAGTCTGCTCTGTAGAATCTATAAAGAACTAAAAAACACTAGGGCCCCAAAATTTAAAGACCCAATTCAGAAATGGGCATCCAAGATGAACACACACTTCTCAGAGAAAGAAATTAAAGAAACAAATAAATATATGAAAAAATGCTCCACATCCCTAGCCATCCATGAAATGCAAATTAAAACAACGTTGAGATATCATCTCACCCCAGAAAGAATGGCTATCATAAAGAAATCATCCAACAACAAATGTTGGAGAGGCTGTGGGGAAAAAGGAACACTTCTCCACTGCTGGTGGGAATGTAGACTGGTGCAACCGTTATGGAAATCAGTATGGAGACTCCTTAAAACAGTTGGACTAGAAATCCCCTTTAAACCAGCTATTCCTTTACTGGGAATTTTCCCAGAGGATCTGAAAACATCATATCATAGTGATATATGTGTGCCTATGTTTATAGTAGCACAATTTGTGATAGCCAAATCTTGGAAACAACCAAGATGCCCATCGTTTGAGGAATGGTTGAGAAAGATGTGGTATTTTTACACAATGGAGTATTATTCAGCTATTAAGAATGATAAACTCAAAGCTTTTATATTGAAGTGGATGCCACTTGAACAGATATTACAAGTGAAATAAACCAGACACACACGTGTAAATAACGTATAGTCTCCCTAGTATAAGAACTCAAAAGAAGACATACAAATAGAAAGGTATAATTCAAGGGAAAGGAAAGCAGGATCTGAAGGACTAACTAATCAAGAGTGGGAAAGGAGAAGAGCTAGGAAACATGAATAAGTCAAGCCACACAGTTATATGTAGAAGATGGGCAAGATAAAGATCCTGAGTATTTTCAGAAGATTTTTTAATCTAGCAGAAAATTGGAAAGATTCTCACCCTGACTAACTATATATACTGATACCTGTGAGCTGAGCTACTGCACTGCTGATGGTAATTTGTAATACTAGTTTCATGCTTGGAGTGCCTGTCATTCTGGTCTTCTGAATATGGGCTGCTTCTCATGACATGCCAGTTGCTGCTATGATGTGTCTTGGGTAGATGATTGTTCAAAAAGAAGGAGGTGGTGAAGGAAAGCAAGAGACAGGAAAAGGAATATTGTGGGACTGTGCTGCTTCAAGGTTGTATATGGTGAGATTTTTGGACTTATGTGCAAACATAAGAAGTATATAATTCTTTATGCCTATTTTAAAAATATATTCTAATTTTTAAATGTTTGTTGTCATATTCTGTAGGGATTTAAAGTTCAACATATCAATACTTGATGAAAAGTACCTGTTCCATATTATGCCTAAGATGTTTGATATGCAGACTGATAGTGAGGTTAAGCTTAACAGCCTAAGTTGTGTGGTAATAACAATAAGCTTGTCTTCTGGATGGTTAACAACCTAAGTCTGCCGACCAAAATTAGAGAGAAAGGAGGGCTACAAGGAAGCCAACATTTTGGCCCTAGCCTTCTAAGGTCAATTAAGACTCAGGACATTGGAGAACTTGTACCGTAACGTCATGTAACTCGGCAGTGTCCCAAATTTTCTGATCAAGGAGATTATGGGGCCAAAGAGGAAAGTGATTGATGACGTAGAGTGTGCCTAAGGAGAGTCACATGGAGAGAAAACATTCTCTCAGGCTTTCACAGAGTGCACATTGGCCAAGCAATGGCCGTGACTCATCCACATGGCTGACACTGACGAAGGTTCTACAATCTGAGGTGCAGGATCTCGGCATAAATCCTGAGGAGATTTCACTGACCTTATCAGACCGAAAAGCTACAACTCTTGTTGCATAAGTCCTGCTTTACCTTGGTCTTGACAAGCCAGCAGAAAAGTATAAAAATGAAATACAAGAAGTAAAGCCATAGTGTTATGTTGAGCTGTAGGGGACTCAGGTCAACAATTTCTGACATTGCCAGTCAAGCGGAAGACCCAATACTATTATGGTCTACTGGACTCTTTTAGAATATTTTGCTGAGTTTACATACCTATAATATTCAAATAATGGAACTTAACAAAAAAAGGGTATACAGACGATTGTATCTGTGTATTCAAAGTGGTTAGGATAGATATATAGTTACATTCTCGTAAAGAATATAATCATTTTTTCTAATGGTGTTTGTAAATAGGATATCAAGTCCTCATCTTTTACAGCAATTAACCACTAGGAAGAATGTATGCAGTGTTTTAGTTATTGAAACTGTCCTACCGATTTGATTTGCATCTGTCTCATTGCTATTTGTTTATCAATAAAATTATGGGAAAAAAATGACAGCATCAATAATTACTGTGATCACTTATTTATATTGATGCACAGATTTTAAATAAAATATCAGAAAATGACCCCTCCCTTTTTTTTTTTGGCTGTACCTGGGATTGAACTCAGGACCCTGTGCTTGTCAGGCAAGCACTTATTCTACAGAGCTATCTCCCCAGCCCAACCCTTGGAAAAGTTAAAAGAACCAAATATCAGAAAAGCATGGATAGGTCCCTATTAAGAACACAAGAACTGTTAATCATAGTAATAAGTTCACTGAGCAAAAATGTATTTCATCTCTTGAAAAATGCTAAAGTATATACAATGTTTACTTGTTACTATTTTTTTTTTTGGTGTGTGTGTGTGTGTGTGGCCAGATCAGCCCACACTTAGGGCTGGTGCACCATGTGGTGGTAGGAATCGAACTGTGGTCCCTGTGCTTGCCTAAGCATGCCTAGACAGGCGCTTCAGACCACTGAGCTATCTCACTGGCCCCTCACTTCTTCCTTCGGATAACTTATAAATCCACAGGAAAGTAAGACTGTTACAACTGTTATCTTAACATAATATTAAGTATATGAAAAATTTTGAAAAAGAAGAATAATGAGGGAGAGGGAAGCCTATCAAATATTACAACATGACCAAACGCCTTAACAACACATTGTTCTACTTGTGCATGAAAAGAGCAGGTCAATGGAGCATGATTAGACTTCAATATATATGTAAATTTGCAGGTTGATGAAAGCTGGCTTACTCAATTCATAGAGATGGGTCCAACCACAAACCGTCTAGGAAGAAACATCAAAGTTGGACCCTGTAATGCCTATCTTATACCTGGTTGAAGATAAAATAGCAGAAAAATTTAATGCAACAAAAGTCGTAAAAGAAATCACAAGGAGATCATTTTATTGCTTTAAAATAGTGAAGACTACAAAAATATAGCACAAAATATAGAAGCCAACTACAGTCTTCCTTCTTGTAATCACCCACATCTTGAACGCCTGTAAAAGGAGGTAAACTGTAAACGTCTATCAATACGGACTGGGTAAATAAGCCATAAAACCAATGGAATGCTAGGCACCCAATAGGATGCTTTGTGGATGTAGAAAGCACAAAGAAGCTCTGTATGAGATGAGATGCAATAATCTCTAGGAAATATTGCCAAGAATAGTGCAGTGCTTAAGTGGGTAATGATATGGGACACCTATGCATACAAAAAGAAAGAATATAAATATGTGCAGGAGTATCCCTGAATAGACATGAAAAAACTCACTTTGTTTGCTTATGAGGAAGGGACATTGAGAGAGAGAGAGAGAGAGAGAGAGAGAGAGAGAGAGAGAGAGAGAGAGAGAGGTGGTTCTGGAAGGAGACTACTGAAGAGCTCACCATATACTTTGGCACCTGTTATAAACAATGAAATGAATACAGTACAAATAAAGGTGCAAAACTGGGAGGAAAGCTCAGAGATAACTTAGATTTCACAAAGCTGTCATGAAAACTAAATGCAGTGCAATAAAGAATCTATGTATAAATTATTCTACGTCTATAAAATGGTGAGCACTTTGTTTTCTTGCTTATAGGTCTCACTGCAAACAAGGGTTGTACATGACTTCGGGGGCTTGGTATCTATCCATTCACGCAACAGATTTGTGTCAAGCCTGGCTTTCTACTGGGCACTGGGGTTGCACCATTGAGCAACCCCAGATCTCCGCATTCATGGAGCTTTGAGTGTGAAGGGACGTGGCACAAGGGATTAAATGATTCATATCACACAGAATAATGAGCAGTGAAGGATGGTGGAGAGAAAATTTGAATATGGGTCAGAGTGGACAAGTGATGACAGCAGGGATGCTGTCCCCATCTCCTTCCATCAAGGGCAGCAGATACTTTGCTCTAGGAATGGTCATATGGGGCTGTGGGGAAGTTTTACTAGATCTTCACATTTTCCAAAGGAGACCAGAAATCTATATTTGTACTTGAAATCTCCTGACTTTTAAATCCTAACTCAATTTTAAAAGCACCATTTTGGCCAAATAAAACACATCTTGCCGGCCAAAGCTGGCCCAGTGGATGGCCAGTTCAAACCTCTAAAGAAATGAGATTGAGTTTAAACACACACACACGCACGCACGCGCACACACACACACACACCCCAGAACGGGAAGCCCTGTCATTTTAGGAAACTGCATGTTTTCTATTTCTTCAAAATTTCTGAACCCTCACTGAGAATCAGTTGCTCTTCAAAGCCGTATTTTTTTTCTTATCACATCAAAATCCTGTATCATTTTGGACTTACATCCTGTTTTTTTTTTTTTTTTTGGTGGAACTGGGGATTGAACTCAGGCCCTTGTGCTTGCCAGGCAAGCACTTATTCTACTGAGCCATCTCCCCAGTCCCTTTAAATCTTGTTTGGATCCTGATTTTACTTACTAGATTTGATTCTTCCAAACATTTGAGGTTTTAAAAAAATCTAATTTACTCTCAAAAGGCTGAGGAGAATGTATTTTATAACGTACTCTTGGCCTTGAGGAGCAGCAAATATTTACAATAAGGGTGGTATCACTAAGGTAAATGTGTCCTTCCAAGGTGACAGGTGAAGGGAATTCCATTTAACTGTTAAGAGTCAACATGAGTCTCCTGATCTCACAGACATTTGGCAAAAGGCTCAGGACTTTAGAGTCAGTTGATTGCTATCAGGTCTGTCTGTCTGTCTGTCTGTCTGTCTGTCTGTCTGTCTGTCTGTCTGTCTGCCTGTCTGCCTGTCTGTCTGCCTGTCTGTCTATTTAGTTTTTGAAACAGGGTCTTGCTATGCAGCTCAGATTAGCCTTGAACTCATTATGTAGCCCAGTTTGGCCTTGAACTCCCAGTAATCCTCCTGCCTCAGCCTCCCAAGTGCTGGGATTACAGGAGTGTACTACTATGTCTCACTAGATTTTACTATTTTTTTTTCTGTTAGACCTGATTTAATGCTGTAAGTGTGTTCATTATAGGGACTATTGGCAATCCTATCTGCCCAAAAAAGCTTTTGTGCAGAATACAACCAGCACTTGTACCATTTTTACTTTCATAAGGACAATGACATAGTTTCTGCTGTTCGCTGATGACATTAATCATGTAGAGGCACAGTGAAGAAGAAAGCAGATTGTTTTTGATGAACCTGTGATAACTTAGATTTTTTCCTTTACAAACATGTATGAGTCAAAGGCTACAAGTCTGCATTTTAGAAATATTTGTGATAGTTACGAAACACATACTTTCCTTGTTATTGCTGTAAAGTGTTCTTGGGAAGGTCAAAACAGAGGCAGGAAGCTGCCCATAGAGATACAGGCTTTAACAATCGAAATCTTCCTGCTCTTAGTGAGGAATATCTACGATATTAATGCCATCCATGTAGTATTAATGCTAAAGCACATTATTTTTAGATGAAACATGTCATACTGTGTCAGTTTGTCTTCCATCTATTTCTTCCTCTATCTATCCTCATGTGATATCATTTTTTTATGTGATATCATTTTTGAGGACCTACAATTGATTAACTACTATACTAGGGATTAGGCACACCATATAAAACAAAAATAATAGCATCTGCCTTTACTGAGTTTACTGTCTTTTGGGAGACTATATATATATATTTAGTACAGAGTCTAGAGGGTCTCACTACACAGATTGGACTCGTAGCGATCCTCCTGTTTTCAGCTCCCAAGTGCTGGGATTACAGGCACATGCCACCTCACCCAGTCTCAGTTGCCTTCTCAGCATGCCCCAAGGGCAGGGCTGGCACAACATGCCCAGGATTAAACCCCAGTCCCTGTATCTGCCTAAGCAGGTGCTTTAATCTGCTGAGCTATCTGGACAGGCCTAGAGACAACAGATATTAATCTAACTAATGATGCAAATTGATGTAAAATTATAGCTATGCAAAATGTTATAAGGGAGAGACTAAAGTGTGGGATTTGACCTAGGAAAACCTCCCTAGAAAAAGTGATAGATGGGATGGATTTCCCAGTGTTCATTAGGTGACGATAAAAGGACAGAGAAGAGATGCTAAGGTGGAAAGAAAAAGACAGGCAGTCTCAAGTCTGGTTCAGACAAATGGTGACTGAAAGGCACTTTTGGTAGATGGGAAAGAGGGTAAGGAGCACAAGATGAGTCTGGAAAGACAAATGGGAGCCTGCCTAGGTAGGGCCTTGAGGGTCTTATCTGGGCTTTCATATTTATCCTAACTTGGGATAGGTTGGAAGATCTTAAGTAAAGGAAGCAGAAATGAATAGGCTTGACTTTCACAAATCACTGTGGCCTTTACATTGAAAAGGTCAAAGGAGATCTCTATTTACATACAGATACAAGGTGATTGAGGGTGCCCACCTGGATGAAACGGCTTCGGGATTGTAAACAGAGCAAGGGCTGAACAGATAGCTCAGCAGCACAGCACCTGCCTGGCAAATGCAAGGTCCTGAGTTTGATTCCCGGTACCAGAACAAAAAGTATAATAACAAGAACAACGAAAACAGAGCAAGATGAGAATGACTTGACCCTTGAGGTCCTTTACTCTTAGAAAGCTAGAAAGGAAAAAGTGAACTAGTAAGGGCACCTGAGGGTCTAAGCTAGCAAGAGAGTCTAGAAGTCATAGTGAGGTCCCTGAGAGCTCTATGTCATAGAATCTAAGGGAACAGCATGGTGAAGAGAAGACTGTGACCAGGGCTGTTGAAACCTACTGAGAACTCGCCTAACACGACGTCCAGAGTAACAAAGTGAGGGTCATACATGGCTGTAGCAAGTGTGACTTGGTTGGTGGGAGAGGACCTAAAGTCAGACACACTGGATTGGGAGAAAATGCAGAAAAGAATATGCAGGTTGTGTCTCCAGCTGATACTTACAGGAAGTCTGGCAGGCTGCGAATGAGAAGACGTGACTGGGAGTCAGCTGTGGGTATGGTACGGATAACAGACTTCTTATAAATTTTTTTTTCTTACAAATTTAATGGATGATGTGGATATGTTTTAAAAGAATTTATATATAATATAGATATATTTATGTATATACATAAATCTTTAAATATGAAATTAAAAAATATACATTTTATACACACACAGTGGTATTAAGTGAGTTTATGAACTCAGTTCTCTTCATGATTTTTGTCACAAACCAAACTGGATGAGAACTGATTTAAATATTTTTAATTTTCCAAGATGGGTTAAAAGATAACCACTAGTAAACAATTCCTGGGAATGGATCCTACAGAGGTGAGAGAGCCAGGCTGGTCTCAGATGTGCAGGGGAAGGGTCAAGGTGAGGGAGGTGGGCAAAGAAGGGCAGGTTTGTGTGCTTGGGATCAGGGTTGTTTGGTGACATCTTTGTGAGAGGTTTCCTTTTCTGTAGAGGAAGTGGTGAGATTATCTGATGGCAATAAAGAAGGGCAGGGGAATGTCAGCAGTTCACAGGAGATAAAGTCTGTAACACGATGACAGAAAATGGAAGAGTATATTGGAGACACTTGGGAGAACTTCAGAGCAACATGGATGACTTCCTTGAGACTTGTTATGCAAATTCATAGCACTCACCCTTGCTAAGGACTGTTTAATAAACCAGGGCTGGGTAAAGCCCTGCAAGGAAGTGTAGGAACCCTGGGGGACAAGTAGCGATCACTGTGCCATGTGGCATTGGGTAGGCACATCTGTCTCTGTTTCCAAGATTCACTCATTCATTTATTTATTTATTTTTAGGTGGGTTCTTGCCCTGTTGCTCAGGCTGGCCTTGGATTAGCAATCCTTCTGTATCAGCCTCCAGAATAGCTGGGATTATAGGTCTGTTTCACCATACTGAGATCTGGCTTCTAGAGTCTTTGATTTATCATATGGGTCAGATTGGATAGTACCTAAACATGGTGAGTGGCCTACATATTTATGATGCGATCTCTTCAGCTTGTGAAGGTGTTTCTATTAATATCTTTAGTTTTTAGTTAAAAATGAAAGAGCTATAGAAAAACATATAATTCATAGGCAAAAAATTTTAGGAATTTCTATGGCTATATGTAATGGACCCATAATATCTGGAGTCTAAATCAAGGCTGGCAAACTATGTGAACAGGGATAGTTAATAAGTATTTTAGGGCTTTGGGTGCTGAATAGTCTTTTTTGTAAGCACTCAATCCTGCTATTAAGCTCAAAAGCAGCCACAGACAGTGTTAAGTGAATGAGAATAGCCCAATAAAATTTAATTTGCATAAATAAGCAGTAGGGCTCTCTGCAATTCACATGCCATAATTTATATAATGCATTAAACATCCTAAGAAAGCAAACGATACACAAACAGGGAGACCTCCTGTAGTAACCATGGCCCTTGCGAGCGGCAGCCCAGCCCAGCCTTCAGCAGCCTTTCACTCCGTCTGCCTCAGCTTGCAGAACTCTGCAATTAGGGGCTCCGTCCTGTGGTTTGGCACTTCACTCTCGGAGCGACACCACTTCCAAACCAACTGCATGCAGAGTCACGGTCTGTAACTTTTTGAAATCAAATTGGTGTAATAAATCAAAACACTCTCTTCGTATTCATTTATCTACTGCAGCGCTTGGAGACGTGCGCCTTTGAACAGCAGAGAGCCAGACAGAAAGGGAAAAAGGTGAAAGGAAGCCTCCTAGGAAGCAGGCCAGGGCCCAGGCATCATCTGGGGGAGGGGGGCACTTACAAAGGTACCCAGAAAAGCCAGCGAGGCCTGCAAATCAACTGGGTAGGAGTGGGTTGGGGCTGCGCCCGTCTGAGGCCCAGAGCAGGAAAGGTGGGAGGCTCTGCTGCTTGGGCAGCTCCCCTGGGTGGGCCTGGTTTCAAAATCAAAATAAACTTAGGACAGTGAGAGGGGAAGAAGGAAAGAAACAAAGCAGCGGAGTTTTAGTTGGAGATTTCTCCCAACCAGTAGGCCAGCCCTATGCCAAGCCGCCCGAGCTGCCTTTCTGCTATGCCCAGAAGGCACAGTTGAAATGTGCAGCTCGTCCCTGTCTGAAAGCATGCTGATGAGCACTGCCTGTGCTTCTGCTGTGGCTCCTGAAACATTCACCTCAGCCAGTTTGACCTGGTGTAGGAAGAGTCGGTCGCCTTGCAGCCCTAGAAAATGCATTCTGTCAAAACCGATCAAAACTGAAGACTGCTTGCCTTCTACTTGGTACCAGGTGGCTAATAACTGCCCCTACGCTTCGTGACTCTGCAGCTCAGCCTAGAGTGTGGGGCCACTTGGCTTTTGCGCTGAGTGGGATGCACACATTCCCAAATGCCTTTTAGTGTTGACTCAGTGTAGATGGGGACAGTGGCCTTTACTCCACTGACAGTCCCCAGGAGCAAGACTTTATAGGCTGTTCCTAGGGAAGCAGGTATACATGCTATTTTTGATTTCAATGCCAACGAAGACATGTAGAGGCTAAAACAGTTGAAGGAAGTTACCAGTGACCAGCAAAGCTGGGTCTGTCTGGGGCCCCATTTCTCCACTGATCAGAAGTACACTGCTTCTTCTAGCATTCAGAGTTGGAAGGAACCCCAGAGATTGTTTGTTTCAGCTCCTTATTTTTAGATATGGAAGTGGAAAATTGAGTGGCCTGCCCAAGGTCACAGAGCCACTGGCAGAAAAGCTAACTTGGCCCTGAAGGCTTTCTCTTTGGTGCTCAACAAGTAGCCTGTAACTGATCCACAAATACCACCCAAAAGGAAGAGAGGGAATGATCAGGTTTTTTTTTTTTTATTTTTTTTTTATTTTTATGTACTTAGTACATGGTCTATAGAGTCTAATGACATAGATCAGACGTGTAGTGATTCTCCTGTTTTCAGCCTCCCAAGAGCTGGGATTACAAGCGTGTGCTACCACGCCCAGTCTCAATAGCTGTTTTATCGGACTCGGGGGGCAGGCCTGGCACAGCATGCCAGGGAGCGAACCTGGCCGCTGCACTCTGCCTAAGCAGGCGCTTTAGCCCGCTGAGCTTTCTGGACAGCCCTCCAATGGCCAGTTTTGGGCTACAAGGTAATCAACTCTTCTTACACCAAGCTGGCTGAAGTGACTGAGTCAGGAGCCACCGCAGAGGCACAGGCAAGTGCACGCAAGCATGCTTTGAGATGGGGCCAAGCTGCACACTTCAACTACGGCATGAAAAAGAACATGCTGCCTGAAGCTGAGGACAAAAACTTTGACGCAAAAGGGAAATACTCGTCGGTGAAACTGAAAGAAGCAGAAACTAGTGTGTTCGTAAGAGCGTGTGCCGCTCTTGATGAAAAGAACCACCCTAAGAGGCTTGGCGGCATTTGTTTGGAAGGGTCAGAAAGAATCCAGCTTTGTAAAGGAGAATTAACAGCGAATTTTATTCTAAAGCTTTTCAAAGCAAAGCCCTACAGATGGGAACTAGCATTCCTTCCTTCTCTTTCTTTCTTTCTTTCTTTCTTTCTTTCTTTCTTTCTTTCTTTCTTTCTTTCTTTCTTCTATCTCTTTCCTTTCTTTTTCTCTTAAAAAAAAAAAGCTTAATTACTCCTAAAAGTTGTTTTCCATATCAGAGCCTAGATGTTTGATTGTTTTTCACACATTAGAAATCCCAGAGTTCTTAAAGGAAGCTCATATATTTATTTATAGTAGGCACAAAAGAATGCAATTAGAGGTTCTAATGATTTGGTTTATTTTCATTAACAAACCTTTGATTTTCATGTATACAAGTTCCTTAAATGGGTGTATTAAATTATTTAAATATGTGACTATACAAATTTTTACAAAGTGGCTTTATTTTAAAATTTCTTTTATTATTTGGTACAGGGTCTACTTTTCCTGTCTCCTCAAAACTCCAATAATGTTCTCCAACCTCCTTTCTCAGATAATGGCTTTCTTCCCTATATCACAGAGAAGAGAGAAGCAACTCAAAGAGAGTTCTTTGTTCTCCCACAACCACATCTACCACCCCCCCCAGAAGCTAGGTGACACTACAGACTAGTAGTTCTTTTTTTTATTTATTTATTTATTTATTTATTTATTTATTTATTTGTGTGTGTGTGTGTGTGTGTGTGTGTGTATGTGTGTGTGTGTGTGTGTGTGTATGTGTGGCCAGTTCAGCCTACCAGGGGGCAGGGCTGGCTGGCATGTGGTGCTGGGGGATTGAACCGTGGTCCCTGTGCTTTGCTAAGCTTGTTCTAAGTAGGTGCTTTAGACCACTGAGCCATCTCACCAGCCCCCAGACTAGTAGTTCTTACACTTTTTTGTACATCTCATCACATCAAAATGATGTGATGTGCCTTGTTAAAACAGAGAGCTGGGACCTACCACCAGAGTTTCTGAATTAGTAGGTCTGGGAATGGCTTGAAAATTTACATTTCTTACAGCTTGCAATGTTGCCAATGTTGCTGGTCTGGGACATGTTTTGAGGGCCTCTGCTACAGACATTGTGGCTACCGTTTCATCTAAGGTCAATGTCTGCACTTGTGTATTTGATCCCAGACTCTCCCGCTGAGGGGCATCACTCCATCAGTTCTTTTGTCTCCTACTTATCATTGCCATATCTTAATTGGATCATCCTATGACATTATTTCTTGGATCCTAAATTATCTCTCTCTGGATTCCTTTGTATTATTTTTTTTAAAAAATGTATTTAGTACAGGGTCTACAGGGTCTCACTACACAGATCAAACTCGTAGAGATCCTCCTGTTTTCAGCTTCCCTAGCACTGGGATTACAGGTGTGCACCACCACACTTGGTCTCGATGGCTGGCTCAGTGCACCCAAGGGCTAAGCTATTGCAGCAGCAGAGTCGAACTACAGTCCCTGCCCTTGCCTAAATAGGCGCTTAGTCTGCTGAGCTATCTCGCTGACCCTATACAAGGATTAAAAGCCAGGAGGCAGAATAAGAACACCAAAGGAGAAAGTATGGATAGAAAACAAAAGAAGAAAAGGTACCCAGGAAGTGGGTCTTATTGTATCCCAATAGGTGGATGAAAAAATCCAGAAAGTTTGGAAGGAGTGGTCAGTGATTGGGAGGGAAATCAGCGTACTAGTGTATTTTATATCCTGAAGGACAAATGAAGAACACATTGAGAAATTCCTGGTCAGCTATTTGTGAAAAATGCTTTGAACAGCTGAAACAAAATAAGGTTCAAGAGTTGGCCATAGGGCTTAGTAATGTCAGTGTCATGGTTCCTAAGGTAGTTGTGTTTGGACCTTCAGAACCAGAATGGATTACACAAGGTTTAAGAGAAAAAGCTAAACGAGGAATCAGAATCAGGGAGTTAGGTCAACTTTATTTTTTATATAAGTGGGGATGGAAGTTAAAGAATAAAAGGGGAGGGCCAGCCAGATAGCTCAGTGCACTGAAGTGCCTGCTTAGAATCACATTAAATGGTGATTCTATATAATTCAGAATAAATTTCTATTTGTTCATTATTGTCAACATCTCTCATCTGGATTATTACAATAACCTGATCTTTCTGCTTTCATTCCTGTCTCTCAACATTTTGTTCTCAACATAGCAGCCAGAAGTGTTTCTCTTAAACCATAAATGATGTCACATGTTTTTACTGGTCAGATGGTTTGTTGGTTCATTTTATCCCTCTGTAGCAAACCCTGCAGTAGTTTTTGATTCCATTTGGGATGAAGACCAGAGTCCTCCACTGCCTGTCAGTCCATCTCTTGCTCCTCTTCCTTTCTCCACCCACTCTCATGCCCCTTCCTGGTGTTCCACATCAGGCTTGTTTCTATTCAGGATATCTGAAGATGCTCTGAGAGTTGCCTCCCAGGCATTCTAAGAGATTGTTAGACCACCTTAAATCTGCTCGGTGGTAACTGTTTAACTAAGATTGTTATCTAATCACTTTTTTTCCCAAAATTTTATTGATAAACAGATAGCAATGAGACAGTTTCAAATCAAATCGGTAGTACAGTTTCAATAACTAACACACTGCATATATTCTTCTTAGTGGTTAATTGCTGTACAAGATGCGGACTTGAGATCCTATTTACAAACACCAACAGAACAAATCATTCTATTCATTAAGAGAATGTAACTATATATCTATCCTAACCGAGATGAACACACACTTCTCAGAGGAAGAAATTAAAGAAGCGAATAAATATATGAAAAAATGCTCCACATCACTAGCCATTTGTGAAATGCAAATTAAAACCACATTGAGATATCATCTCACCCCAGAAAAAATGGCTATCATAAAGAAATCACCCAACAACAAATGTTGGAGAGGCTGTGGGGAAAAAGGAACCCTTCTCCATTGCTGGTGGCAATGTAGACTGGTACAACCATTATGGAAATCAGTATGGAGACTCCTTAGAAAAGTTGGTCTGGAAATCCCCTTTAAACCAGCTATTCCTCTACTGGGAATTTTCCCAGAGGATCTGAAATCATCATATCATAGGGATATATGTGTGCCTACGTGTATAGCAGCACAATTTGTGATAGCCAAATCTTGGAAACAACCAAGATGCCCATCACCTGAGGAATGGTATCTAATCACTTTTTAAAAATCACTTTCTCTTCCCAGTCCCTTTCTTCTTCTCTCCAGAAAGCTTTTTACTTTCTAATACACTTCATATTTCCCTTATTCATTGCCTGTGTTCCCCTCTCCTCACTAGACTATAAGCACATGCAGACAGGACTTTTTTCTATCTGGTTAATTTCTGTCACTCTAGAGGCCCTTGGCAATACCAGGCCCTTGATAAACTCATCTGGAGGGCTTAGTTTCTGGACATCTCTGAGCCAGTTTAGAAGTCTAAGAGTGAACACATCTTTCAGAGCATCTGGGCCTGAAGACACACAAGGGAAAACCATTCCATGTTTGCTTTTCGCTCAACAGAGGAGGATGCGACTCTTTAGACTCTTTATGCCTTTCACCTACTTATTACGACATTCAGAAATCTTGTCACTTTCAGTGTTCTGCCAATCCCAACTTGCCTACTGGACCTCTTCCAATTTTCTTTTTTGATTTTCTTGTCACTTTTCACCCAAAATCTGAATTTATTGAGTGAGTATGCTGGATCCTTCAGCTTTCATGGAGTCTAATTTAATCCTTAAAAAATCACTGTGACTTAGGGAGTATTATCCTTGCTTATCAAGCTAGACAGATTCAGAGAGGGTAGGTGGCTTTCTCAAAAATCACACAAGAAATAATAGATTAATAGAAGAGTTTGTCAACTTTGAAAATGCGTACTTCAAAAAATATCATGTTATTGATATCATAATATATCTAATATATCCAATTTCCTAATATTTAAGTGTTGGCATTTATCTTCTATTTTTGAAGATGATCCTAGGAATGACTTCATGGCTCACTAAATAGAAAACTTCAGGTTGAAGTTATAGTTATTACTCTTTTACTGACATTGCTTAAGTGCAAATACCAGGGTTTAGATAGAGTGGGTACTCAATAAAAATTATGGAATATATGTTGAATTAAACACAAAGATAATTATATTAATGCATAATTCATTGTGTGCAGAACATACCTACTACAAATAAATTAAGGATCATCTCTAGAATAATCTTAAGGAAGTAATTGTGTTGGAAAGTAAGAGTTTCTCTAACGTGGATTGATAATTCCAGTGTACAACTCAAGTCCTATGTCTCATCCAAGGTGATATTTTAATTCTTAGGATTTTGGGGCCACCGAGCTTTAGGATGACGAGGAAATGGCATTTTGCCCATTCCTGGCCCTGAGTAGACATACAGACTGGTTCCTTGGTGTTACTGAAAGAATTTCACACCTGGAAAGGCTCTCAGCTTCATTTCTACATCAGAGAAAACTAAGGCCTCAGGAACACAAATCTCTAAATGACATACCATAATTAGTATGGGAGTTCAGTCTAGGATATAAGTCCCTCTGGCACTTAAAAAAATATATCATTACATATTTTTTCCCTGAATTTGCATACAAAGCTTGGATATAGCATATCAGCTTTACCTTGAGGCTTAGGAAATCTTTTATATGTATCAAATTATTAAGGGGCTGGGAGATAGCTCAGTAGAATAAACACTTGTCTAGCAAGCACAAGGGCCTGAGTTCAATCCCCAATTCCACACACACACACACACACACACACACACACACACACAAAATCAAATTATTGCCTTATTGTTCTAGCTGACAAGGCATAAATTAACCTAAGATAATGTTATGAGTTGGTCCCAATGCCTCTGTTTGAAAGTTGACTGGTTTATGGGGTATTATTCTTGACTTGTTATGAGGAAAGGAGTGGGAAGAGGTAGGTCACTTGGGGTGTGATGCAGAAGAGTATGCTGTATATCCCTTCCTAGCTCTTCCTTTGGCTTTCTGCTTCTTGTCTGCCATGAGGTAAGCAGCTTGCCTTTGCCCAGGCTCTTCCACCATGCCTTAGTGCTTTGGAATTCACTATGCCAGGAGTGAAACTTCTAAAACATGAGCCAAAATAAACCTATTTTCTTCCTTTAAATTGCAGGTATCATGTATTTTGTCTCAGCAACAAAGGAAGCAAACAGTAAAACCTTGGATTTTGAGTAACTCATTCTGCAAGTGTTCTGCCAGATGAGCAAACATTTCTAATAAATTTTAACTTGATAAACAAATGTTGCCTTGTAACATGAGTAGCATATGGTACTGAATGTCACATGGTCACAACTGAACTAATGGTGGTTCTCTCTGCAGCACTGTTGGTGATTGTCACCCAACAGCAAGAGGTTATTGAGGAGATCTCAGGGGAGGAGGAGGATGAGCAGGAGGAAGAGTTGGAGGAGGAGGAGAAGGAAGAGGAGGAGGAGGAGGAGGAAGAGGAGGAAGAGGAGAAATAGGTGGAGGAATTTTTCACGTTAAAGGAGATTCATGATATGGGTAAAATGTGGAAAACAAGTGAAAAATTTTGTAGAAAAGTATCACCTGAATGAGACTGTGGCAATGCAAGTGATGAATCTACTTAACAACAATACAAGCTACACTTCTGAGAAATCCTCAAAAGAAGGAAAAAGCAAGTGTTTTTGGATGGGTTTCTTGTTAACAGTTGCATAAAAAGAAAAAGACTCTACTGAACCAATAAATAGCAGTGATAGTGATAGTGGAAGTTGTCCTACATAATAACCCTCATCTCTCTTGTCGTTCTTACTGCAACCATAAATGTTTTCAAAGGTAAGTTAAGGTTATGTTTCTTTATATTTTGTATTTTCTTTATAATTTTGTATTACTTTACAGTATTGTAATCATTTTTAAATAAATAGTTTTGGGTTGCAGAACAAATCATCAGTTTTCATTATTTATTATGGGGAAATTCACCTCAATGTACACATGGTATGGATTACAAGCATGCTTCTGGAATGAATTATGCCTACAAACCAAGGTTTTATCATATATCACACATGTAGCACAGTGGTTGGTGTTGGGAAACACTCATTAAACAGTAACTGTCATTTTTATACCATAGTCACTTCGAATCTTGTCATTCATGTTACAGAAATATTAAACTTCACTTAATATGCTACTTGAAAATCAATGTCTCAAATGTTTGAAGCTTTGAGAACTCTCCCAAATGGCAACCCTGAAAAATTTCATTTTTCAGCGAAAAATGAAACCAGTTTGTTCCTTTAGTAGTAATACACTACAAGCCCACAAGAGGGCAGTACCCATTACATCAGAAGGCATCAGAGTAGGAGGGCAGAAAGGAATTGTGGGTACCGAGGTAAACAAAATATGATCATTAGGAGTCATTATTACACCTTTTGAGTGATAGGAGTGTTATGCAAAAAAGACAGTAATGAAATACAGAATGACTTGAGAGGAAAATTAACGGCAGCATGGATCACTGGATGAAAATATTTTAGTCATGAGCACACTGGGGTATAGTATTACATCTTGAGGAAGAGCATAGGGCAAGCTAAGTATGGTCTTGGTCTACTTGAGGGAAAGAAAGAAGACCAGTGTGACTGGAACATAGTGAAAAGAGGTAAAGAGAAACAGATGGGGAAGAGCTTTAGTTCATGTAAGTGACACATTGGAATTACCCTTCAGGTCTTTCTGACCTTAGAGTTTGTGCTCAGAATCACTATGCCACCACAAATTTTGTGCAAAAAGACAAAGGGCATCAATCAAGATTTAAAAAGTATTTTTTTTTACACATGGAGAAAAACATTTAGGAAATGTCTTTTTATCTTTCATCAGAAATCATATGACTTTAGACTTTGAGTTTTTGAGGAAAAAGGCTGAAGAGATACACTTACACAGAATTTACTTAAAGTTTTATGTTCAGGATTTAGTCTGGTGCTGAGTTTCTTTTTATTTATGTTTATAGTACTATATAATAACCAAAGCTAATAATATAATGCATATCATTTTCTAAGGAAAAGAAATGCTTATAAATATCTTCATCAAAAACCATTATAAAGTATGTCTTAAAATTTACACAGAAGGCTATTTATCCTTGCATTCATGTTAATAAAAATTAAAGACAGCATAAGTGACCAGTAAAAGGGGATGTATGAAATACACTACTGTGCTTCCCTATCATTAAAATCACATTTTCAAAGAATATTTAAGTGTATGTTGAATGCTTATAGAGGAAAAGGAAGCAACAAAACACAAGCCCTGCATGCAATATCAATCTAGTTTTTAAAAATACAGATAAGCAAAACCTTAAAGCACCCCAAAATGGTGTGAATATGAATAAATGCTTTTATATTTACAATACTTTTGTGTATTAAACTTTCTAATCTTCATTTATAATATGTGACATCTGTTCAGTAATTTTATGTAGAAATAGAGATGGTTTTTGAGATAATAGGGAGGAAAAGATCATTGTGTAAAGTTAGATCATGGAATCTTTCTTCATACTAAATGCATGAACAAAAATACCTATTAAAACAAAATGTTCACACAAAACAAAGAGCTTAACTCTGTATCCTCATGTTAAAGAGGTTAGGAGCAGCAGCTGACTGGGACACTATGGTTCTGACCCCTCAGACCCCGGGAGGATACTGAGGAATACAGGTGACTGGAATGAATCTAGGGTATCTCTAACGATAATAGTTTTGAGATGCAGTGGTCCAAGCAAAGGGAGGAGACAGCCTTGGGGAAAGTCAAGAAACACCTTAGAGGACAAGACGTAGACATGATATCTTGTCTAAACAATATTAGTACAAACCTTTCTTCTCATTAGACTAAGAGAAAGTGGCTGTGTATCTATCCTAACTATCTTTTATATACATGCATATTCTTTTTCACTAAAAAACAGTCCTTTACTTATATCCTTTTTTGTCTTGTTTTGTCAGAGATGAGTTAGAGAAGCTGCAGTTAGAGAAGCTGCATTTGAAGAAGTCTTTAAGGGATCTTTACATACTTGAAGCCAGTCTAAAGATTGAAGGTACTTGAATTCAGCAAAATAACTCAATATAGTCCAATAGTCCATAGTAGTAGTGGGTTATCAGCAGAACTGGCAATTGTCAGAAGTTGTTGACTCTGAATAACTACTATGAAGACAACAATATGCAATGTATTATTTATTGTAACTGTCATATTAACCTGTTTTGAAACTGTTTCATTACTATTTTATCTTTTTTCCCATTAAAATGAATAAAAGATAAAAAAATAATTTCAGGTATTAAGTGTTCTATAAACATTCTATGATAAACATAAAATAGTTTTTTTGTGACTGATAATTATATCAGAGATACTAGCTTAATATAATAATATAATAATAAATCTTATAAATCATAAGAAAAGAAACACCTTAGAAAACAGAAGTTCTTATCTGTGGTCACAAGGCCCTGACAAAGGCAGGTACTGACCAAACTGGGGAATGAGCTGAAGCCCACTGCTCAGGATGCACTAGGGACCTGGTTTGGGGCCATCTTATGGAATTTAGAGGTGCCAGTGAAACCCAGTTTCTCAGCAAGAGTAATATATTGGCACCCCCATTTTCATCTTCCTGTTTTAGTAAAGAAGCTGAAATCTAATACCCAGCTCACAAAATATAAAAAGAAACAAAAGACTTAGAGATAATGTGGGAAAATGTAAAGAAAAATTCATCTATATTTTATTAAAGTATATAGGAAATAGGTGGGATAGATATACAGGTACTTTCTCTTAATTCAATGAGATGGAAGATTTGTACTCATAGTGTTTGGACAGAATATGGTGTCTGAATCTTGTACTATGTATACTATGAAGACAACAATATGCAGTGTATTAATTAATGTGACTGTCTTACTAACCTGTTTTGAAACTGTCTCATTGCTATTTGTCTCTCAATAAAATTAACAAAAAATTAAAATAAAATAAAAAGGAATTCTGGGCAGAACTTTCCTATTGAATAGGAAGATGAAAAGTAATAATCACCTATGGAAGAATGAATGAATACATTAGAATAATTCAGTTTATGAAGAAAACATAATCCAGGAAAATTGAAGTAAGAGTTCTTTTTAAGAAAATAAAAGAATATTACAAATAATGGAAATAAGATGAAAAAAGAAAGGTCAGAACTAAGGAAACAAACTGAAGACCATAAAGCTAAAATAATGACATGAAGTAAACTTCATAAAATAGTCAGCAGAGAGGGAAATGAGAGAGTTTACAGCATTTAAATAACTGTATAGAGGCAGAGAACAAAGATAGTAGGATAAAATGATAACAGGTATTTCCAGAGATGAGAAATATAATTAAAAGGATATATAAAGGTATAACATTAAAAACATCGCGAAACAAGAGACATGAATCTGCAGAGCAATAGAGCATACTGTGTTTCAGGAAAAATACTGACCAAAACTGACCACTGGCCAAGAGTTTTCTTCTTGGCCAAAGTTTGGTTGGGCTCCTGAAACTTCTCAGCCCATTTGTACCTTTCCTTGTAAAACTCAGTTTGAGTAATAATCTTACTAAGTCACCACTTGTAATGTGTAAGAACCCTACTAAATAACATTTATAATGTGATCCCAAACTTATAAAACTAATTTTATTCATCTATATGTTCTTTTTGTGCATATTCATGGAAAAATAATCTAGAAATTATGTTCTTCAAATGATTAGAGCTTGTTATTTTTAGGAAGTATAGTAGAGGGTGGGTTATGTTTGGCCTTATATTTTCTTGTATATTTAAAATTTAGTAGTAAATATGACATCCTATTACATAAACTACTAAGCAGTATACACTGCTTTATGTTTTATAAAAGTAATGATCTAAAATAAGAGACAGTACTTTCTTACATAGTTCTAGCACCGGTATTGTATAAACTATTTGTGAGTGGGTTTCACTAGCTGTCCATGAGTACAGCACCTTGTTTACTCTCAGAGTATCATGTAACATATGCAGGGACTCGTCCCACAGGAGGACGTGGACTTGTGACAATGCTGACTTACTGTTCCATGAACAACCTCATGTCACAGTCGTTTCCCATCAAGTACGGTGTGGTACATTCTTGCTAAGGCATACATCTAATTTGGTTACAGTAACAGAAACACATAACTCAAGTCAGGGAAAGATTAGAGTTTTAATGATTTACTGATGTTATCCCAGAGAGAGAGAGAGAGAGAGAGAGAGAGAGAGAGAGAGAGAGAGAACACACACACACACACACACACACACACACACAGAGGAATTATTTTTGACCAAAGTTATAACATCGGCTTCTATGTTCCATTACTACTTCATTCCCTTGACAAGTAATTTGAATAAACATATTTGTCAGTATAAAATTAAGTAGAAAAAGTTTATAATTTTTATTAGTACATGTTTTTAGCACATAATGTTTATATTCTTTGTGGGGAGTTGGTACACGTACATAATACTTCTTAATTGTTTTTTGTTTTTTGATATATACATTTATGATTCATAAAAGAATAATTTTGGCCCTTATGTTTTTCATTGTTCTGAATTATTTTCTCCCAAAACATTTTTACATCTAATGCATTTGAGTATCAAAAAATTAATGCCTTTAACATTTTGTTTTGGTACCAAGAATCTGTGTGGCTGAGCTATATCTCTGGCCACCATTTAAATTTTTACAAATAGGTGGTGTATACTCCAGGTTGGAAATAAGCCTTTTCAAAAAAAATGTGGTTATACGATCACAATTCCATACTTAGAAACATGAAAGGTAACAGGTGAGTCTATTGAAAATAGTAAATTTTTAAATGGACAAGCCTAAGGCAGTATGTATTGCGTCTTCTAATATTTTTATTTTGCTTCACATTTTTGAAAAGCAAACAGGCCTCTAGGAGCATGTACGATGTGCTAGACACTTAAGCAGGTTTATTACTGGAATAGGTACAATTTTATTAAACTTTAAACACATTCTAATGTGCTCTGGGCATAGTCTGTGCTACAAAAGTATCATGAATTGCTCACTTTGTAACTCATTTTAAAAATGAAATAAAAGTGCCAGGTCAGAAATGAGTTGGGAATCCCATTTAATTATCAAAATAACAAGAATGTAAAGGGACCCACCCTGCCACTTAGTCAAATGGGCCTGCAGCCTTGGGTGCTAATGTTATGAGTATCTATCTGTAATGTCATTACTCGGGCTGGCAGAAATTGGATCCTTACCGCCCTTCCAACCAAGGCTTAATAGCATTTCTAGCATCCCTGTAATGCTCGTGAGGGTCTGAAAATGGAGCGGCTAGCAGGGGTCAGCTCATCAGGACATGGAGATTTCAATCAGATGCCATTCTGGAAGTCACAAAGGCCTGGCATTGATGGATGTGAATCCCAGCCTTACCTCCATCCCAACCTGCTTCACCCCTTGGCTCTCTGAATCTCTCTCTCTCTCTCTCTCTCTCTCTCTCTCTCTCTCTCTCTCTCTCAAATAAAAGCATGAACTTCCACTTCTTACACAGGAATATTTGGGATTCTTTCCTATCTCAGGCCTCTGACAAGGTCCGTCTGTGCAATTCAGGAGGGTGAGGGAAGTTCTTGACTTTCTAAAATACTTTCTTCCTTGGATATGTAGGCTTTCTCTTCAGAGATTCTTTCAAACACAATGCTTGGTAGGCACACAAAGATAACTTGCCCTGATTCTGTAAAATCCTTATTGGCTATTTCAGATATTTGGGTAGGGGCTGTGATGTAGACAGTAAATAAACCTCTATATGAAAAGGATACATGGTATAGATCTAAAATGTCACTCCCACTTTTCCTCCATTCATACAAAATCAAACCACCATTACAAAGAAAATACAAATTAAATAAAACCCCAGGGTATTTTGTGTTCAAACCTCTATACATGTGGTTTATGAAAAAAACCCCAAGCAAATCAGAACATTTTTTTCTTCTATTTTATTTTCAAGATTAGCGGCTCTAGAAAACAAGATGGAGAGAAAATAATGAAGGTAAGCTTTGTTTCTTTGTAGCATGTCCACTCCAGAGTGTGGCTAAATTTGGAAAGCTCAGTGGCTGTAGGAAGCAGTAGTGGTAGGAGGTATCTAAAGGGCTTTGACAGTGTGAAGAGAGGACTTCTCTGATACCCTGTAGAGAGCAGCACTCTGACTTAACTGGAGATAAAATGAATATTTATTTTAACCAATAAGAGGTCCTCATTAGGAGAGAAGGTATTTAACAGTGCCCTCTTCGAACTGCTAGAAGTCCTAATCTTACCAGAATAAATTTCTAGTCCCAAAAGGTGTCTTGATGTTCTCTACAATCTAACTTTTCAGCAAGTATATATTAAGTACCTCTGTACACACTATGTGTGCTAGGACCACCGTACTTTAATAGTTGAGAAATAAGCTAGTGTAGTAGGGTATAAGGATGGCCCAACCCAAACCTTGTGCATCAGCAACTGCATTTTAAACAAGATTCCCACTGATTTGTATACATTGTGAAATTTGATAAGCAACAGCCTAGAATGAGAGATTTCACAGATAGAAAGAGAGACACGAAGGTTTGTAACCAGAGAATCTCATAGCTGCATCATAATTATCAGGAGGGCTTGCTAGACTATGTGCTTCTGGCTTTCTACCCGCACTAAGGCTGGGATGAGGACACCAGTTTTGTGATACTGATGCCCTGGATCAAAGGACCACACACTGAGAACCAGCGGTATTTAAAGTGATGGTCATCAATTCTGCTCCCGGGTTCTGTGAGCTCCTTAACATAGATAAGGCCAACACCACACACATCTAAAATAAGAGAGAGAGGTGCTGACATATACCCAGATAAAGTACTAAGTCAGTAATAGGAGAAGATTGAAAAATGTCAGTTTCCTCACTAGGTATGATAAATTTAGTGCATTGGTGATGAGGCTGTCATTTGTATGTTTCCCTGCCAGGGGGCTTTGAACCTCTGGTGGTGACCTCCGGGGGTGAATGCATGATTATTTCTTCAGTTGGTTGGCATGTGACAGTCCTATTGGGTGGTACAATCTTCCCAACAGCACAGCCATGCATATTCTACCAGTGGTGTGAGAATGAGGTAGATCAGGGTTTGGTCATCTAATCAGGACTTACTGAACTAAACCTTTCAAACACAGTAAGTAATATTTCACCATTAACACTATGCTCCTGTGTTCTCTTGGTAGAACAGACTTGGCTTTTGTACAGTTATTCTATATGTCTAAATGCTGACAAAACAACTGTACATGGTTCGAGGGTAAATCCTGAGGGGATGTGGCTGACCTTATCAGATAGCAAAAGTTACATTTTTAGTTATATGGATCTTGCTTTAACTTGGTCTTAACCATCCAGCAGAAAACTGTAACCACGAGGTATAAAAAGTAAAGCTATATTAATATGCTAAGCAATAAAGGCTCAAGTCAACAACTTCGGACAATTATTAGTTGTGCTAACTCACTACTATTATAGACTATTGGACTATATTGGATTATTTAGCTGAATCCAAGTCCCTACAATCTTTGGACTGGCATCAAGTCTGAAAAGATCCTTTAAAGACTTCTCCAAATACAGCTTCTCTAACAGCAATGGAACCCCCATCTCTGACAAAACAAAACAAAAAAGGGCATACAAACAAAGAACCATTTTGTTGTGAAAAAATATGTATACGTATATACAAAATAGTTAGCATAGATATACAGCTTCTTTCTCTTAGTCCAATGAGAAGAACGGTTTGTACTAATATTGTGTAGACAAGACATCATGTCTGCATCATGTCCTCTGAATAACTACTATGAAGACAACAATATGCAATGTATTAATTATTGTAACTGTCCTACTAACCTGTTTTGAAACTGTTTCATTGCTACTTTATCTTTTTCTCATTAAAACAAAAAAAAACCCAAAATAAACCTAAAAAAAGAGATTATCATTAAAAAAATACTGACAGCACAAAATAATGGGGTAGAATTTTAGTTCTTACTGTCATTTGCTTCTTTCTCAAAAAGTTCAACAGGAGAATTTATGATTATAAGAAGGAACTACTTTAAGTTTAGGTAACAGGCTTTCTGTGACTGTGCCTTTCTTATGGCAGCATGAATGATACAGAATAATTTTAAAATGATGTAAATATCATTTGAAAAAAGTCAGGGAGTTGTCACAGTAGTAGGAGGCAAGGACTGAGTACTGTTGGTGTGAAGTTATTTTAATTGGTTAAGACACCAAATTTTAGATATTTCTGAATATATTTTTGATAAGCCTTGTTACATTCTTCTTGAACTGAAACATAGGGAGGATATGTAGAAGATGGGCACAGCAATGATCCTGAGAATCTCCAGAAGATTTTTGAATCTAGCAGTTAATTGGAAAGATTCTCACCCTGACTAACTATATATACTGATACCTGTGAACTAAGCAACTGCACTGCAGATGGTAATCTGTAATAGTAGTTTCACGGTTGGAGTGCCTGTCATTCTGGTCTTCTGAATATGGGCTGCTTGTCATGACATGCCAGGTGCTGCTGTGCTGTTTCGCGGGTAGATGATTGTTCAAAAAGAAGGGGGTGGTGAATGAAGGCAGGAGACAGGAAAGGGAGTATTGTGGGACCGTCCTGTTTCAAGGTTGTATATGGTTAGATTTTTGGACTTACGTATAAAAATTATATAATTTGTTATGCCTATTTTTAAAATATATTTTAATTTTTAAATGATTTTACATCTTATTCTGTAGGGACTTAAAGTTCAACATATCAATACTTGATGAAAAATACCTTTTCCATGTTATGCCTAAAATGTTTGATATTCAGACAGATAGTGAGGTTAAGCTTAACAGCTTAGGTTGTATGGTAATAACAATAAGCTTGTCTTTTGGAGGGTTAGCAACGTAAGTTTGCAAACCAAATTAGAGAAAAAGGAGGGCTGCAAGGAAAGCCAACATTTTGGCCCTAGCCTTCCAAGGTCAATTAAGACTCAGGACATA
>NW_004524635.1:4325279-4327001 GCF_000260255.1 Octodon degus
TGTCCGCATCTTGTACAGCAATTAACCACTAGGAAGAATGTATGCAATATGTTAATTATTGAAACTGTCCTACCAATTTTGTTTGAAACTATCTCATTGCTGTTTGTTTCTCAATAAAGTTATGGAAAAAAAGGAACATAGGGAAGAAATAATGTAGCACTGGTTCAGACAGAAGGGGTCCTTAGGATAGGAGAGCAAGTAGCAACTGTGGCTAGCAGTCCCTTGTCCCTGCCCCATGAAAGAAACACGGAGCACAGTTTTATTTTCCTTCTCTCCCTGCGGACCAGTGACCCATCTCAACCAGACCTGACACAACCTTCTGTAATGATGAGTAAATTACAGAGATGGGCTCTGTGCATCTTTGTGACACACATTTAAAAGGCTGTAGATGGGCCAGCCAGATAGCACAGCGGATTAAAGTGCCTGCTTAGGCAGAGTGCAGCGGCCGGGGTTCAATCCCTGGCGTGTTGTGCCAGCCTCGCCCACAGGGGGCGCTGAGAGGTGATTGAGACTGGGTGTGGTGACATGTGCTTGTAATCCCAGCGTTTGGGAGGCTGAAAACAGGAGAATCACTACACGTCTGATCTACATAGTGAGATCCTGTAGACCTTGTACCAAATACATTGAAAAGAAAAAAATAAAAAGGTTGTAGATACTTGTTCTTTGCCAAAAAGTCTAGTTGGGAACAAACTTCTCATGGACTCTAATTTATTTATTAGAATCCCTTCTCATGGCCAGAATCAGTGAACATTTCTGAGATGCACCCATTAAAAGATACATTTGGCCTAGACCAGCACTTCAACAGGCATGAGTCTAGGTTCGCTTAGAATAGCAAGGCATGGAGCTCTGCTCAGTAGAGAAAGAAAGATACATGGGTGAAAGGAAAGCTGATTCCAAGAGATGAGCCAGGAGCACAAACAAAATGAAAACAAAAGAGTAGCATTCTCTCTTTTTTATTAATTTTATTGAGAAAGAAATAACAATGAGACAGTTTTGAGAGTAGCGTTCTCAGTTTTGTCACAACTACTTTTAGGCCTTATCTGCTTAAGTCAGCTGACAAATTCTATGGTGTGAAGTTCAGAAATAAGGTTAGCCCTATTGATGCGATCACAGCAGAGCTGGCCAAAGACTTTGCAGAAGACAGTCCTACACATCGTTAATTGAGAAGTACTGCCTACTGTTTTGGAAGTTTATATAGTAATATAGCTCTCATATCCAGGAACTGTAAATTTAAACCTAAATATATGGTTATTATTAATAATTTTCAGACTTTGGAATACACATAATCCTTTTCTATTTCTGTCTCTGTATGTTGTGTAATGTTATATTTCTGCTGATAGTTTAAAAATTTTATTTCTCATAAGCATATTGTAGGCCAGCGATATAGCTCAGCGGACTAAACTGCCTACTTAGGCAAAGCTTAGGCAAGCGCAGGGACTGTGGTTAGATCCCTGGCATCACATGCCACACCAGCCCTGCCCCTGGGTGGGCTGAGTTGGCCCCAGAGTCTGGGTGTGGTGGCACACACCTGTAATCCCAGCACTGGGGAGGCTGAAAGCAGGAGGATTACTGTGAGTCCGAGCTGTGTAGTGAGACCCTGCAACAACCAAATACACTTTTAAAAAAAGTGTATTATGAAATGTCCTACTTTAAATCTTTTGAAACATTCTAAATATTCTTTCTCTAATCAGTTATATTGCTTTTTAATAAGCTTCAATTAAA
>NW_004524635.1:4327183-4331191 GCF_000260255.1 Octodon degus
AGGGGGGCGTCAGCCGAAGTTAGAAGGCATAACATAAAATCTGCCTGCATTTTATTAGTTAAGGCCTTTTTCATGATGTTAAGAAACAAGGGAAGTTCAAAATGCAGATACAGCACGAGCCCTAAGTACTTTTAATCTGTTACCTTGATACACTGAAAAGAGCTGACAAGCATCAAAAATCATCGTGGATTATAATATGATATAACACATCTCAGACAATGTTATGATACAGAATCTTGAAATGCTTTTGTTAGCCATTCTTTGAAAAGTTTCCTTTACATTTTATTCTCTCTGAAATTGAAGCACTCTCTGGGAGGAAACCAATAGGCTTAACTACTGTTTTAAACATAACCAAAGAAAGGCAATGTCATGTTGGGGTGGGGGATAGTATTAGTCTGATAGGAAGACTAAGTAGATCTGGCCAAGTGCGGGTCAGTCCTGGACACCCCACAACAGTAGTAACATCCAGAATTTTAGAACTTGAAAGCATGTCTTTAGTTTCTTTCATTGCTGACACAAAAATATCTGATACATAAAATTAAAGGGGGAAAGGTTTAGTTAGTTCACAGTTTGCAGAGTTGCAGTCTATAATTGGCTGGCTCCAAGGTTGGGTGGCACATGGCTGAGGGGTAACAGTTCATGGTGAGAGAAGACAGCTAAAGCAAAAAGTGAGGGCAAGGACAAGACCCTCTCCATCCCTTATTATATGCAGGCTACCCGCCCTAGGGCAGGTATAGCATTCACACCCTTAATCCCAGTAATAGACCATGACTCAAGCACAAATTCTAGATTGAGCTGCCTCAGAAAAGCCCACCCCACATGACTACATGAAGCTTTCAGGGGGACATTCAGACACAAACCATAATGAAGCTCTTAGGCTTTTTTTTTTTTTTTTGACATCAGTTATTTTATTTTAAAGAAAAAAAAAATAAAAACAATGGTACAAAATCTCAAAACAAGATTTTAGGAGAGTAACAATGGTTAGTATATTGTGCATTGTTACTGTCAAAGTAGTTTCTCATAGAAGCTCTTAGGCTTTATCTGTACAACCTTCACACTTTCTATTAAAGGAAACAGATCTTTAGAGTTGAACAATATCACCCAGTTTACAGTTTTCTGGTGGAAGACTGAAGACTTAAAAGACTGGTTTTGTGACTACATTTCTTCAAAGCTAGCATTTCTAAATATTTTACTTATTCAAGCATAACTTTAAAACATTTGGTCATATCTGGGTAACATCTGTACTTGATAATTCCTTTCAAAATGTGAAAAGATATTTAAAAACAATAAAATTTTCTTAAATTCATAGGAAATGGACACTTTATATAGCTGCTAAATGAAAAACCTGGATGCATGGTCATAAAATTGTTATGAATTTGTAGCAAGACACAGTTACTAGGAATGCATGTGCAACTCATGGCTTTGCTGCTGTCGAAAGCCACAAGTGGCAGTCAGAGGTGACAAGGGTGGCGAGCACACATGGGTGCTTTTGCTTTCATATAATCAGGCTGCAAATGAATGGAACAGCCAGTCCCTGCCAACGCTTCATCATGTTATACCTGTAATGTCCTGGGCATGACTAAAGTCATCTCCTTATTTGCATTTCAGGAGTACAAAGACCCCTTTTGAGTAATACACTATCCCATGTTACATGTGTTTTGTCATATATTATTTTTAGCTTGTTTTATCACTCTTCAACTTTATCAGGCTATTTTAAATTGAAACCGCAGTACCTTCTTACTAAATAAAATTTTATAGGTCCCACAGCAGATGGCTAATGCACACAGGAGATACTAACATTTGTTTAAAAAAAAAGAACTGGTGATCAACAGTTTTAATTACATGTGAACCCTATAAAATTTTCTTGGATTTGTGCATATGGAGAGTCCTTGCTTCTAGTAAATTAGGTTGCATGACAGAAATTCTGTAAATTTTTTTCTGTGGGTGCCTGGTAAATCTGTAACTGAAAGTTTCATTAATGAAAGTATGACAGTTCAAGTAAACTAATTAGACCAACACTCACAAATTTATTTTAGAAAAATTTCAGTAAATGAGGTAAGAATATAATGGAGAGATGAAAAGATCATGCACTGAGATCAATTCTTCTTAACTTGATGATTTTGCATTGACAAATTTATTGCATTAGCTTTTGCAAAAGATGAATAAATTAAACAGAAAAGTGGAGTGGGTGTTGGTTAACTTGACATCACAGAATCATTAATCTTGAAAGGGTTCCATGCATAATAGGTGGCTGTAAGAAGAATGTTTGGCATGGTGGATGGGACTTGCACCAGACAGACTGGACGGCAGACTCCACTTCGCTACTTACAATGCTACATAAGCGTAGAAAGTTGTGTAACTTTTCTTGTGTCTCAGAAAAGTATTTCCCAAACTGAGTGCATCTGAGAATAGCAAATGGAGGAAGAGCAAGGCTTTCTTTAATGTTCCTTAGCTGCTTAAAAGTAAGAACTACCAAAATGAACACAATCGCCTTCTCCACCCCCTAACCCAAGCCCATGGGCTGGGACTTGATGTGTGTGCTGAGCCCAGTGCTCTACCACTGAGCTACATTCCCAGCTCAGCTTCAGGCTTACTGAACTTCTGAGTCTGTAAGATGAAATATTTATTATGTACCTGACATACACACAATGATGGATGTTATGATTATGGAGGTCTCAGGTTACCATGCTTAGAAAGTAGTGGCTAATCCTCATGGAGCTGTATAATTTTTAAATGAGTGACACCGTAGACCACTTAAAATTTCCTTATATGCCACATGAGTGTTCACTGGATTTTGTCATAGTTCAGGAAAAGATTGCTAATAGCTTTTGATACACGTATGTGTTTTCTTCACTTAAAAAACTGTAATATTGTCAGTTGGGAATAAATATTTTTTTCTCCTAGGACAGAATTTTTGTTTATTTGCTTATATTTTTATCAAAAAGAAAAAAAATAAACTAATTTGTTTCTAGAAGGATTAGTTAACAGTTTCAATTGATTAACTAGTTTTCTTTTACTATCACATTCCACTTAGCTGTAGTTATATTTTACTGTTACCATGGAAATCAGTTCAGAACCTTACCTACTATGCATTTTTTTTTTTTTTTGAAATTTAAGGTAATCACCTTGTATTACTTCACTGTCTTCATGGCTTTTTTCATATTAAAAGCAGCTCTTTAACTTCATACTTGCTTTTAGACATGTTGGTCCAAAATTGCAAAAAATGAATTATGTCTTTAGAAATTTCAATTCCAATCACTCGTTTGTATTGATTTAGAGTTTTAGATTTTTCAACGTATGACATCACCATGTGCCTAATTACAACTTGTCCCTAATTACAACTAAAGGGCCAGTGTGAACCATTCACATACACATGTAATTTTTCTCAGAGGTTCTGAATTAAACAGACACACCTACACGTGCACCACCTCTCAGATGTCCATATCTAGGGTCTGCTGGTCACAATTTTGGTATCTGCAGGATGTTGTTCACTTGCAAATCTTTCACTTATTTAAGCAGCACACAGCTGCTGGCATCCTTTTCAGTGGTGGAGATATAATCAGTGAAAGAGTGGACATCCCAGCTCACCATTTGTAAATCTCTCCAATAATATTTAAATAGAATGTGACATTAATCAACACACTTCACCATCACTGGGTTAAGGTCACAATTGGAGAATCAAGAGAAATTCTGTGACGCGAGGCTGGGCATACTTAGCATCATCGTGCCTGACAGCTGCACGTCAGCGACGATGCCAGGGTAGCCCTTGCCTCAAAGGAGGAGACAAAAGGCAATGATTTTATACATACATGACTGTGTTTTGAAGTTCCAAAGTTATTAAAAATGGAAAGTTTTTCAAAACATATTTGATGATAGAAGCTGACCTGATTTCAAAGGAGTGTTTCACAGTCTTTATTGATCCAAGTTAGTGAGACTATTCATATATGTCACAGGCGGACTCTTAGTGTATGACATGTGACATTCCTCCAAATGCCACTGGGATACAGT
>NW_004524635.1:4331291-4344557 GCF_000260255.1 Octodon degus
AAGGAAGTATGTACCATTATACTCCACTATGTATATACCATTATAAGGCTGCCCACTATATGTTCTTTAAAAAAAAAAAGGGACTTCCTTTCCTTTTTCCATCCAAAGATCTTTGTAACAACCAGTTTAGGTGACTCATATTCCTTCTCTCTGCCTTGTTGATCTCTGTCTCCTTTAAAATAGTAATTAAAGCAATTATAACCTATTTGTGATTGCTATGATTTAGATGTGGTCTGTTTCCCAAAGGTTTGTGAGTTAAGAGGCTTGGGCCCTATGGTGGCAGTGTTGACAAGGTACCCTTTACGAAGTGGAGCCTTGAAAGAGGCCATTGGGGATTTTTCTCTCTGAAGTGATTCAGGTAGCTCTTATGGGAATCCTGATCACTCACAAGCATTGTAAGAGTGAGCCTGACTCCTGAACTGCTACCTGGCTTCCCGTTTCCAGTTATAATTGTTTCTTCCCACACATGCTCACACCACAGTGATGTGCTGTCTGCTGGGCCCTCACAAACCATGTGGCACCCCTGAGTTGTGAACCATGAGCTAAATTAAATTCCTTCCTCATAAAGTTAGCCTGCTTCAGGTATCTTATTACAGTAATGCAAAACAAATGCAATGAAATATAAGCAGTTTGATTGTACAGGGTATCTGCCTAGAAAGAACGAATCATATTTATCATATTTTATAGCATGCAATCATTTTCTCGGCATTTCTTACTTAAATTTTATTTTATTTTAATTTTTTACAGTGCCGGGGATTGAACTCAGAACCTTGTGCTTGCCAGGCAAGTGCTTATTCTACTGAGTTATCTCTCCAGCCCTCTCATTTAAAATTTAAGAACCACGGAGGCTAACATAAAGTTATACTGTCAACAAAGGTTTCTCTTAGATATCTGAAATAATTTGGTACTCCATGTGTGCTTCTACGAGGAAGGAGTTTTATACTGTTTGATCAGGTTTGTACTTACACAATGTATTATTTGTGAAGTCTAAATATATGTAGTACAAGGAAGTTTGGACAGACACCTATAGTTCTTTACTAATCCATTTGATTGAAGAGACTATGAGAAAGCATAAGCAAATAGATTTGGGCTCTGGATTCACTTCTTTTCTTGCAGTAAAGAAGTAACTGCAAGGTCTTTGATCCTCCATTTACTCATCTGTAAAAGCAGCTAAGAATAATAGTTGTGTGAGAAATAAATGCCGTTTATGCATGCCACTCGACAGCACAGCTTACTAACGCAGTTCGCTGATCATACACTTGTATTTATTGTGTAAAATATATTCACTGGGTTCAATAACTAGCCCATGGGAAGAGATGCCATTTGTCCTCCAATATACCCTGGGTTTTTGTCCAAGAAAAATTGTGACCATGGTTGTAAAATCACTATTACTTAGGTTTTTGCAACAACTGGTTTTTAAAGGACAGATAGAGGGCATAGTTGGCCATTAAAAATTAGTGTTCTCAATATATATATATTAGATGATAATGTAACTCTAGGCAAGTCACTTATCTTCTTTCGGCTAAGTTTCAGTTCCATCTGTAAAGGGAAGATACTGGATTAGGTGTTCTATAATAAGAAATATATTTTGCACTGGGTTTGATGGCACATACCTGTAATCCCAGTGCCTTGGGAGGCTGAGGCAGGAAGAGACCAAGGTCGTGCCTGCCATGGGCAACTTAGTAAGACAGAGTCTCAAAAATAAAGCAATAAAAATAGACTGGTATGTAGCCCTTGGTTCGGTCCCAGTACCACCCACCCACCCCTACAGACAAATATATATATTTTGCATTCTCTCTGTTTCTCTGTCTCTGCATCTGTCTGTCTGTCTTTCTCTCTCTCACACACCTCTGTACATACTTCTTCATTCTTTAAATCAAAGGTTTCATGAAACAATATTTGACCTTGAAGTGATACAGTCTTATTTCTTTTTTGACCTATTATTTTTAATTAAAATGGATATGATCCACTTCATGACTTCCTATTTGTCACAATTCCCAGTCTGGAACCTGGATTAGATCTCTACATTCTGCTCTTGGCAGCAAGAAAAATCTCCCATCTCTGTAGGTTGTGAACAGAACAATTTCACAATCTCAAGTAGACTCTAGCTGTAATAGTTTCTCAGATGAGCTAGCAATATGAAGACTAGATTCATTTTTGGTTTAAAGAATCTGGCCTGATGCTTTCTCTTATTGTAAGACTCAGGGGTACAATGACATGCTTTTTATCTAAGACCACAAAATCTTCCCTTCCTTTGTCTTTTGTTATTCTTGGCAAACCACTTGGATCCTGAGTGGCACTTTCTTCTTTTCTGTCTCATTGAGATAGGATCAGTGTATCTTGGGTTTCAATGCAAGTCTAAATATTTGGAAATGGAATAGAAGAAGTAACATGTAACAGTCATTTTTAAATTCATAGGAGGCTAAACAAAATGTCATATTTTCTTTGTGAAAGATTTATGGTTTTGAACTAAAATTTAAAAATTATGCTTTAAAAAATATTATTTGCCTAAAGGATTAGCAATCATTTCTAAATCTCAAAAGGTTTACTGCTAGCCATCTTAATTAAGGTAAGCCTTCTTAATTTATTAAGTGAAAAAGTTGAGTTGGTTTGCCTGTACGAACACCTCTGGTTCTTTTTGGGGGCCCATTCTACAGTCAGCTGGTACCTTTGCTTCAAGTTTAGCTGCTGTTCAAGATTTGATTGCCTGACACTTTCTCTTGGTAGGGAGAAATGTCAAGGAGAAGGAACTGACATCTGTGGCAATGATTCTGACAGCCACATTGTACTGCCAAAAGGCTGTCCACTGGTTTTTGGCCACATTTCTAATTCTTACTTGGCTCCTATGTCGGCAGAATGGGAATGTGTTTTTGTTTGGGTTTTTGAGAGCAACTTAACTGTGCGAAGTATGCAGGCTATTCTGCCACTTTCTTTGGGTTTTATGAACAGAGGGAGTAGCTCTGAAAATTTGGTATACAGCAGAATTACTTGGGAACTCTGCAACAAGACATGAAAGATAGGGATACTATGCCCTGTGAAATTCTGATTCAGTAGTCCAAGCTGTCTCTCCACAACTGGCTACCTTTTGAAAATACCCTCCCCAGGTGATCACAACATAGATCAGAGGCTGAAGAACTACAGAATGTTGATACAACACGGGTCTTTACTAAGGCCTAAACTCTGGCTTCCTTAGGTAATGCAATGTTGCTAAGAGGTACACAACAAGTGTGGGAAATCTTACAATCTTCTGTTCTTTCACTAACCTCCTATCCAGGCTCTTACAGAAAATCTTTTGAATGAAGCCCCTACCACCTTTTGGTCTTTAAACACAATGAGAAATTCAAACGTCTTTCCTGCATGTGACTTCATTATGGGGCATTCTTACGGACAATTTCTAAACCATTCCTCTAAATGTTGCCAGTGAGCATATAATCATTGACATTCATGTGTAGAATTGGTTGATGAACGAACTTTCAAGTAGCTCATCTGAAAGCTTTTACTGTTAGCTCTCAGTAATTGAGCAAATTATTCATTCAACCTTGCTATAGTGTGAATACATTCAGTCACCAAAACTTAGTAAGCACTTACAATGTCTAATGATTGTCAGTCTAATCTTTCTATTTTTGGCAGAACTGGGGATTGAACTCAGGCCCTTGAGCTTCCCAGGCAAGCACTTATTCTACTGAGCCATCTCCCTGACCCGTCAGTCTGATCTTAAGTATTAAAATTCCTGGGTTCAAATCTAGGCTCCATCTTCCACATTTTAACTTTGAAGAAAGTAACTAATTTTATAATTCTCAAATTTATGTCTGAAAGAAGAAATAATGATAGTATCTGCCTCATTGGCAGTAGCATGAAAAAATGATCTTAAAACAGTCATCATACTTGTAAGTGAAACAAATCAGACATGTATAAATGTTATATTGTCTCCCTAGCACAAGAAACTAAAAGGTAGGGCCAGCCAGATAGCTCAGTGGACTGAAGCGCCTGCTTAAGCAGGCTCAGTGACTGGGGTTCGGTCCCTAGCATGTGGTGCCGGTCCTGTCCCTGAGGTGTGCTGAGAAAGCTACTGAAATTGGGCGTGGTGCTGTGCGCCTGTAATCCCAGCGCTTGGGAGGCTGAAGACAGTAGGATCGCAACAAGTCAACGTGTAGACCCTGTACTAAACACAAAAACAAAGCAAACAAACAAAAGAACCTTAAAAGTTAAGTAAGATACAAAAGGTACCATAGAAATTGTGAAAGGAAAAGCTCAAAAGGAAAGAACAACTGGGATGCAGGAAAGGAGATTTCTATTAGTAAAGAACAGTGTTTATATTGTTTGACCAATCTTACATGTCTACATCTGGTAATATAACTATTTTGAAGATAACAATACGCAATGTAACAACCATTGTTGATTTCTTATCATATTGTTTTGAAATTCTGTATTGTTTCTATTGTTTATTATCTTTAAAATAAACAAAAAAATGCTTAAGACAGAACAAATCTGCAGCATACATTAGTCATCACTGTTTTCCTAATGGGCAAGGCTCTGGCCTATGTCCTGAGGATGAAAGATGTACAGTTAGGTGTCTTAGTCATGTAGAAGTGAGGTGGCAAGCACCAGTGCAGTACTAAATACATGCAGTAAGCATGCAGGGCTGAGGTCAATTGTGGAAGAGGGAGGGTGGGATGTGTTTAGGAAGCATAAATGATGAAATGCTTGAGTCAGGCTGAGGAAAGATTAACAATCAACCACACATGGGCTGGGGAGATAGCTTGGAGGTCTAAGCACTTGCTTGGCAAGCACAAAGACCCACGTTTGATCTGTGGTACTCCATGCCATGCTGCCCCAGAACCTTAGATGTTCTGTGCTGGCCACCAAAACTGGGCATAGTGGCGCATGCTTGTAATCCCAGTACTGGGAAGGCTGAGACAGGAGGGTCACTACAAGTCCAAGCTGTGTAGTGAGACCCTGTACCAAATAAATAAATAAATTTAAAAATATTGACCACACATTACAAAAAAAGTATTCTTTTTCTATAACATTAAATGTATACCATTTATAAAAGTTATCAATATTTAAAGAAAAACACAATATTTAAATGTGTTTAAGTATCTGATAATCCTTTGTTTTTTTCCTCACAGAAATTGGGAAGAGAACAAACTATTAATTCCCTGACTCCCAAAGGAAAGAGAGAAAAAAATGGCTCACATGTATTATAGAAGTTGATGTCAAGATTGCCAGTGTCACAGGGGGAGGTTGATCAGAAGAAGTAGTTCTCAACAGGTAGCGACTGTGTTCTCCCATGGACATCTGGCCATGTCTGGAGACATTTTAACTTGGAAGGGATGCTACTGGCATCTGGTAAGTAAAAGATAGGTATGCTGCCAAGCTTCCTACAGCAAAAAGGATAGTCCCTCACACCCAAGGACTGTCTGGTTCAAAATGTCAACATTGTCAGTCCAAATCTGTGATTCTCAAAATAAGAGTGTGTATCATATCATCTGCAGAGCTTATTAAAACTCACACTGCTGGGCGCTTCTCCCAGAATTTTCACTCTGTGGGTCTCGGTGGGAGCCAGGCAGCTGCATTTGTACCAAGCTCCCGATGATGCCGATGCTGCTTGTTCAGGGAACCCTGAAAACCCCTGGTCTATTAACCCCCCATATTCCTTTCAGCTCTAAAATCCATGAGTTGGGTGAGTTTTTTCCTTTACACAGAAAATTTTCGGGGGTGCGATTACCAAAGTCATATTTCTGTCCTCTGCTAACAAGGGCTGTTCTAGAAACATGTAGGATTACACTAGTGATAAAATTTTGAAAGTCTTCAGTATGCTACCCCAAATTTTTACTGATGTCTTGATACTGTCTTCTTTCAATGGCTTTCTTGGCCAAAGATATGTCATCTGTAAGTTCAAGGTATAAAAATTTACTAGCACTTACCCTAGAATTCAGGTTCATTATGAGAAGTCAGCAGTATTACATTTCGTAAATAATGTTACAATTAAGGGGTAACATCATTAATAATATCTTCACTTGGCAATAATTAGGCTATGGTTTTTATATCATGTATGCATATAGTTTCACCAGCTTAATTTTGTTTTATTCCCAAGAAGCCAGAAGTCTAACTCTCTTTTTCTCATTTTAAGAGGGGCTTAGGAATTCCATGTAAGTTAAAAGATGTTGGAGCACAGAAACTATGCAGAAAAAGAAGAATCAGAATGTTAGAGCATAGAAAAGGTTTGTAATGTTTTGCAATTACACAGTATTACTAAGTCATTATTATTTTATTAAATAAAATATATGTATCTAAAAGATATTATAGTGTCTGGCCAACCTCCATTTTCAGAACTGACAGAAGCATAAAAATACTATTATAAAGAAACTAGAAAAGAAATGAGAAATAATTTGAGCATTGTTAAAATTGATATGGCTTGCTAAGAGAGGCTGTGTCATGTACAGAATAAATCAAACAGACTGCGCTGTACTTGTGAAGTCTGTCCAAAGGCAGGAGATTGCATAGTTGGCCTCCGAAGCTCTGCCTCTCCAGGGAAAACCTATCTTTGCTTCTTGGGTAGGCAGCAATATACTGTATGTCTTTCATTTAAAAGGAATTCAGAATTATGGACAATTGTTTTTTAATTTTTTTATGGACAAAGGTAAAACGAAACTCCATAGTAAAATTGTATGAGATTAACAAGAGTTAATACATTACATGTTGTTATCCTTAAAGTAGTTTCTCAGGGTACAAGATATGGGCATAACATTTTCTCCAGTAGATATTAACACAAATCTTCCTTCTTTAATGAACTAAGAGACACTAGTAGTATAACTGACTTACATTTTGTCCCCTTCCTCTCTCCATCCTAGTTTCTTTGTCCTTTTGAACAATTTCTTTGCATTTCACAATATCTGTTGTACATTATAGATCTTAATTACTGTTTCAATTTCTCACACCATGGAGGCAATACAATGCTTACATATGCGAGTCTGATTTACTTCGTGTATGAGTATGGTCTCAAGTTGCATCCACTACCTGTAAAAGTCTTAAGTTTATCCTTATTTATGGCTAAGTAGTACTCCATTGCACAAAAATACATTTTGGAAAAGACATTTCATAGCATAACCCTCTATGAAAGCTGCAACATTTGAGAAAACAACTTCTAAAAAATCTGTAATCACATGATATTGAAATTGTTTTATTGTCAGTCACTACCTCCAGATTTCTAACTTCTTATGGATAGGAACTTTATCTCAGACTGCCTTTAATTTCAACAGTTAGTGAAACATCCAGGGTGCTCAGATATACTCAGTAACGAGCACACACCATTCATACCTTGTATGTGCATTTAAATTTCCAGCAATCCCAGAATGTAATTTGATTTACTCCTTGATTATATAAATGGAGAATTGGAAATACATACAATAAGAAAAGTGAACATGTACAAGAGAAAATCAAAGACACCTAATATTGAAAAAACATGGAAGAAGTTTATCAGAGAGAGAACCATTGAGGTAAACAGCTATCATTTCTGCAGATCCAGTTCTGGTGATTCTGAGGAGTCCTCTCTCCATACGCAGCACTGAGTTCTTTTGCTACTTTTAGGTAACACAGAGCTTTAGATTTCACCCTCATGTTGTCTTTTAATCCAGTGGTAATAACACACTGAAAATGTTGCTTCTTTTCATTGTATTATTCTTCTTTATCCATCTTCTGGGCTTTAAGTACATAACATTTTAAATCTGAACCCAAACGTCTAGGGATAAAGCTCTGTTTCATTATAACTAGCTTCCTTCATAATCGTATGTGTTCTATCTCACACATTGAAAGGCTTTAGTCTGGCAGTGGGTTCTGGATTCACCAAGTGACCAGAGTCTAAAGCACAAAAATGGTTACAAACACCAGTATACTCTAGCCAAAGGATGACTTACTTTCTGAAATGAGTCAATCAGTTTCTCATGCCACATGTGTTTTATTTCTCTCCTAAAAGACAGACCATTTAATCTTAACTGCCTGGTTATTTTCTGGGTCTCAAACAGGATTAAAATGACCCCCAAATGATACTCCTGCTCTCATGTACCCAAACAATTACATTTTCACTCAGTTTTAACTTGGAGTAAAAGTGGTTTTGTAGTACTTTAATCATTACTGTGAGGAGCACTGTAGTGCTTTCTAATGTTTATCTGGAAGATTATGTCTTGTCCTGAGTTGAATACCCATGTTCTTGTAGAATTCCTATGGTGAAATCCTAATCCCTTATTTGATGGTGTTTGGAGGTCCAGCCTTGAGGGGGGGGGGCAGTTACATTTAGATAGGGTCGCAAGAGTAGGGCTGTCAGGACAGGATTAGTACCCTTATAAGAGGAAGTAGCACTCCTTTTCTTCTCCTCATCCTCTCCCCTTCCCTTTCTTCCCTGCCCCTCCTCTCTCCCTGCATAACCATGGATGAGGACACACTAAGAAAGACAACAGCCAATCAGAAAGTAGGCCCTCGCCAGACAACAGATCTGAGAGCTTCTTGGCGTTGGGGCTTCCTGGCCTCACATTTGTGAGAACTAAATGTTTTGTTTAAAGTTTCCCAGTCTGTGGTATGTTGTTCCAGCAGCTTAAACTAAGATATGCCTTTTCCCATTTATAAGTGTTAGCAGCAACACAACAATACAGCAACATTATCAATATGTTCATGTAACAGTTCTTTCGAGAAAGGACTATACCTCTTACTCTATCTGTCAACTTGGTTCCAGAAAATGCCTACAGAGAAAGAAATCCAAGATGTGACCCATGTTTCCTGCACCACTTAATACTGTAAACTTCATTAGCTAAGAGACAAGGAGGAATTTTATGTAGAATCAACAATATGTAATTTTCAGTTTCTATTTCTATTCTTAGGTTTGTTTCCTCCAAATATTCCCCAAAACTGCATTTGGACAGCTGGTGAGATGGCTGGCAGGTATAGCTAAAGAACTTCAAATTCCTCTTAGCTCAAAGGTGACTCAATTAAAGCTCAGTGCATTTCATTAGTGGCTCTGTTTATTCGTACTGAAACCGAGTTGCAATGCCTAATATCATACTGACTAGAAAAGAATATTTTTATAACAAAAGAAGGTTTATTCACCATGACATTTTTCTCCTTCCATGAAAACCCAAGTCTATCTGTGTTTACCTTTTTTTCTTTGGTGAACAAGCAAATTACCATGAGAAAGGACATAGTCTACATTTTCTCAGCACTAGCCAGGGTAGGATAAGGTTCCAGGTGGGCTTTAAAACAGCCCAACTCATTCTCAATGTCAATGTGTTAAGCTGCAGATGAAGTCTGACAAAAGTCAAAGTTGGGTGTATCTCAATGAATTCAGCATTGATGTGATGTGGGGACTCAAGCAATCCTGTAAAGATACCTCAGCCTATGGGAACCCAGGCCCATTTTCAGAGCTTCTGCAATATACCCCGTGACCCGCAGATGCAAACAGCTACTGACACAGGTTTTATCTCTTCATATGCTTTCCTTTGCCACTGAGTACCTGTGCTTTGCTTCCTACTGCCTGGTGACTTTGGTTTTATTCTATTCATATCAAAGTCTATATATTCATCACAAAAGTTGTATTCCTAGGATACTAAGACTTAAAGGGGGGCTGGGGAGATGGCTCAGTAGAATAAACACTTGCCTGGCAAATGCAAGGGCCTGAGTTCAATCCCCAGTTCTGAAAAAAAAAAGACTTAAAGGGTCTCTGCTGTGCACAGTTCTAGACTGACTGAAAGTAGAATAAACACCTAGCAGTTGGACTTTCTGTTTGTCAGAGTATTTTTATAGGTATTATCTTATTTAATGCTCTCATTCATTCTCTAAGCAAGGTAGGTGAACAATGATTTTCTTTGACTAGACAAGAGGAAAATCAGGTATAGAGAACTGTGACATCTACTAAGCTTCTGTCATACTGTAGCCGAAGGTCCCCCTCCCCTAGACAGTATACTTCAGTTTGTTAGTTGCCCAGCAAATAGTTCTGGTTACAGTTCCTGTCACTTTTGTTTCGTCATCATTGTGATGCATAGCTGGTCACTATGATGCATATAGTAAGAGCCAATTCCAAGCGGACAAGCTATTCTGCCTCTGTACTTTCTGCTTGCTTATCCCAGGTAAGTCCTACACCACCAGAAATGAGGGTTTGATATTTAGGGAATGATTCCCATCAGTGCCGAGGGATGTAAATAAATCCTGGGTGTCAGTTTGGTGTTTGCTGGTGTTGCACCTGGTGTATCAGCTGAGAAGGCCAACTGTGCTGATCTCTTTGGTCCCTGGCCATGGTCCTCACTGCTGGAACAGGGACCTCTCCAGGTCCCGATGGAAGGCATGCTCTTGAGATTTCTCAAGGTCCCTTGGGGGTCTAGAGGAGGATTTTTAGTTTTCTGCTTGAATGGCTCACATCAGACCAAAAGGGAGGAGGATGCAGTCTGTCTATCTGCCTGTTTGCCCACCTGCCTGATTCCAATAAAACCCCCAGGGGTACCCCAGTTAGTCTCTGTTAGTGATTGTGTGAGTGAGTGGAATGACAGCATAAGCAACAGGCTGCTCTGTCTGTGCACCAAGCCTGGGAAGCTCTGGTCATGGAGGCTGATTGGGCCCTCACCTGAGGTTCCACAACAATCAACATATGGCCTAACGAAGGCCTTGCACTCGCATTAGCTAAGTCGAGCCAAAGTCCTTGTGAGGGGCGGAGCCATGTGGGCATCTAAATGGTTTCTCTCTGAGGGGCACCCAACTTGTTCTGTTGCACCATTGTTCAAGAGTACACAGCACATGTGTAGGAAGCAAGAGCTGGGAACTAGTTAGTCAAAACCCACAGTTCCTGACTATAGGAAAAAGGGCTTTTATGCTGATAAAAATGAAACTAAACTATTCCTTGCATCTCAAAGGAAAAAAAGAGGCCCGTTCTTCCTGAGAATTCCACCTTGGCAGTCTATCAGCTGCCATCACATATAGCTTTACTCCCCACTCCTGACTCCTCTGCTGCCAGCCAAATGAACAGGTTCCAGCCAGCCACTGCCTGCATTCGACCACAGAGACCTCCCTGCAGAGCCTTCTGTTTCTATTCCGGCAATGCCCACCCAAGATGACTGTCAGCTCTGATGAGTGAGTTGCCATGGCCTTTCCAACAGTCACCTGCCTAGAAACAACCCTCTTAAGTGCTTCTCAAAGAAATCAAAAGTGGTGAGGGGACAAAACCAACTTTGTATCATTTTTTTAAAAAAAATTTTCTTCAAAAAAAAGATGAGAGAAAGGAGGAAAGACAGAAAAAAAGGGCAGGGGAAAGACACACAAATATATATTATATATAGAATGGCTGAGGTGAATGTACTAAAAATTTCCATCAGGTTTTTTGAAAATAGCAGTTAATGCATATAATTTTCACCTTGACTAACTCTGTATGCTGATATCAGTGATCTAAGCAACTTCATTCAGGACAGCAATGTGTAATACAAAAACCATGCTTGAATATCTGTCATCTAGGTCTTCTAAGTGTGTACATTTCTAATGTCATATCAATTATTACTATACTCTTTAAAATAATTTTTTATAAAGGTGAAAAAAGAAAAAAGGACAAGAACAAAACTTTAAAGTTTCTTGAAAGCAAGCTGTGATATTCAATCTTATGTTCAGTTTTACATAACTATATCTGTTAATCCGAGCAACAGATTTGATGACAAAAATAGATAATATATCAACCATTGTTAATCAGCTACTCTTGTTTTGAAAATCTGTAATGTATGTATTGTTGTATGTTATCCTGTTTCTGGCTTCTTTCTGTTTTTTATTTTTGCTTTTTACTCTTCAAAATAAAATAAATGAAAAAATATCCCATCAAGCACTGTTATTCAGAAACCTGATAAAAGAAAAGCATCTGATGACCATAAGAAAATGCCAACCAAAATAGCATTGAGAGTCTACCATATAACAGTTTAAAACAGCCATTATCAAGGCCTCAAAACAATAAATATTGGCGAAGTGGTAGAGAAAAAAGAATCCTTATTCTTTTTTGGTGGGAATGTAAACCCAGTACAACCATTCTGGAAATTAATATGGAAATTAAAAAACCTAAAAATAGAAATTCCATTTAAACGAACTCTATCTTTCTTGGGTATCTTTCTAGGAGAGTGAAAATCATCCCACTATAGCAGCACGTGCATACCTTTATTTACGACAGCACAACTTACAATAGCTAACTCAAAGAAGATGCTCATATGTCCATTCACAGATGAATAAAGAAAATATGGTACAAACACACACAGACACACACACACACACACACACACACACACACACACACACACACACACAGTAGAGCACTGCCATAAAGGATAATTTTGAGTCATTTGTAGGAAAATAGATGGATCTTGAGACCACACTGCTAAGTCAAATTACTCACAAAAAATTAAAACACTGCTTTGGATTTCTACTCAAAGAGACCCCAAATATAAACAGTTGAAAGAGCAAAATAAAGTTATGTTCAGGAAGAGGTAGGACATATCAGTAGAGATGGGAAGATGATCTGGTAAAGGAGGGAGAGAGGAAGGTGGAGAAGCGATAGGTTAGTACACATGGTCAAGATGAAATATCCTTCAAGATCAATATACGCACTATGTACTGAAAACATACACTAAAAATGAATCACATTAAAAATGAATCAGGAGCCAAGAAGGGAAAGAAGTAATAATCATGTAAATCATGAAAACTGTCAAACACAGAATTTACTGTGTATTTATCTTGGATTTATTTATATTTCTGGCTTCACAAAAGCTCTGGCTACTAATAGGATTCTGACTCGGTATATTAATATATCTTGGTATCAATAGCACCTGAATCATGATCTTCAAATATGAAAGGTATCTTTTGGTCTTTCCCAAATCTAGAAAACAGATTTTCAACTATAAGTGGCCAGAGCAGGATAATTTGTGACCCAAGGTGATAAAGGAGGGCTACTGAAAGCCAGAACAGGTGAAAAAAAGAATCTAAACAGAGAAGATTCAATTTTTTGCACCAACAAGAAAGAAACTATTATTGGTAGCCACACAGTTTGACCTTCTAAGCCACATCCTGATTTGAGTTTTCTTTTCCACAGTAGCCTCTGAAGTATCTATGCACTTTACTACCTGGAAAATAGACCAATCTGCTTTTATTATTAGCTGGAAATGCAGTGAGGTAGAAAGTTCTAGAGCTACCTTGTATGGGATTTCATCTACCTTCTTCTTCTTCTTCTTCTTCTTCTTCTTCTTCTTCTTCTTCTTCTTC
>NW_004524635.1:4344657-4347260 GCF_000260255.1 Octodon degus
TTTTTGAGACAAGGTCTTGCTATGCAATTTGGGCTGGCCTTGTGTGCTCTTTTGTAGCCCCCATGTTGGTCTCAAACTCAAGCGAACCTCAGCTTCAACCTCCTGAATGATGGGATCACAGTCATGCACCATCTTGCCCAGTTCTGGGCCTGGCATGGCATGGCATGGCATGGGGAGCTGAGGATTGAACTTGGGACCTTGCGATTGCCAGGTAGGTGCTTATGCCTCTGAGCCAACTTCCCAGCTCCTCTATCTACCTTCTGATAATACATGAAAATTCTTTTCTTTTAACCCTTTGTTATGCTTTTCACCCCACTTAATAGACTCAATACCTCTTTACTTCTACTGCTAGTGAAAAAATCTTCTGGAAGCTACTACAGGATGTTTCTACCACATTCATAGGAATGAATAATCCAGCCTTTTATCTGCATGTATAAGCAAACCTACCAAGCCTTATAGTTCCCAGGTTAAACCAAATACACAAAAGCAGTATTTTTCAAACTATGGATCCCAACTCTTATAAGTAGGTTGTGAAATCAACTTAGTGGGTTGTAATCAGTACCTTTAAAAAGAAAAGAAAGCTGGGCATGGTGGCACATGCCTGTAATCTCAGCATTCAGGAGGCTGAGGCAAGAGGATCACTGGGAGTCTGAGGGTAGCGTGGGCTACAAAGTGAGTTCAAGGCCAGCCTGAACTGCATATTGAGACTATGCTTAAAAAAACAAACAAACAAACAAAAAACAAACCAAAACCAAAGTATAAAAGAAAAGAGAGAAAAAAAAGAGCAGACTGGAGATTATCAAGGCGCACGGGATTAATTAAGAATTAAGAAGTGTTTTGTGAGACTTTTGTCTGAGCTGCAAACACACACCAATCATATTCTCAGTCATTATGTAAAGTGTAGTTTTTATTGTGAATTATGATCATCAATTTTAAAGCCACTGCACTAAAGCAATGTCAGAATCACTGAAATAAGTGGCTTGCTTAAGGAAAGAAAGCCCTTCTGATTTCTGACTGTTGTCCAGAGCGCTGGCTAAGAAAAGGGAGGGGATGGGGAGACTTACCAAAGATGGACTACAGCCCAGTGTGGGGTTTCAAGCCAGAGCCTCTTGGCCAAATGGGAAGGCTGGCAGCTGGACAAACGAGAGCTTTATTGCTGCTGATTATTAGCTGCATGAAGACTGAGGAATGTGAAAGAAAGCAAGCACATAGGACTTAAAGCACTAATAAGACCTCCACGTTTGCAACTTCCTTATAAGCAAAATGTAGGGCCGGCCAAATAGCTCAGCAGATTAAAGGGCCTCTAAGCTGGCTCAGGGGCCGGGGGTTCAATCCCTGGGACTGCCGTTTGGGCCTCGACCCCGGGGCTCACTGAGACCACAATTGAGACTAGGCATGGTGGTGTAGGCCTGTAATCCCAGCTCTTGGGAGGCTGTAAACAGGAGAATCACTACGAATCTGACACAGTAGTGAGACTCTGAATACCCTGTGGACCCTTCCCTAAAATATAAAAAAAGAAAAAAAGAAAAAAAAAAGAAAAACATCATTCTTATAAGTGAAATGTTTCAGAAACTGTGGGTTAACAATTTGCACGAATTCTAAGTGCTTAGGAATGGCAAATAAAAATTCAAGCGTGACTGAGATGTGTATTCTATGAGGTTAAAATATAAAAGTTTGCTAAGATGTGGTCATTTTAATCTACAAAATGGCAATTTTACATTGTTGTGCCTTCAAAGAGACTTCAACCCAAGTTTTCTTGAGGCAAATAGTAATATTGATCTATAAGCAGGCATCCCTCTGCTGATCCAGTAGTTTTACTGTTTTATTTTTTTCTAGGATTTGAGGGACAGGACTAAGGATTAAAATAGGAGTTGTCTTTCAGAAATGGAGAAATCACTTTTTAAAAATAATAGTCCTGGAGATTAAACCTAGGACCTTTGTGTTGAGCTACTTCTTTAGGCTCCTTCATAAATAATTTTTTTATTCTGAAACTAAGTCGCTCAGAGGGGGCTAAAGTCCTTCTCTCTCAGCCTCCCAGAATGCTGGGATTATAGTCATGTGCCATTAAAGCCAGCTTCACCTGGATTTTTATGATATTGCTTAAAGAAACCTTAACTCAAGGAGCTACGACGTGGTTGGTAGACGTCACTTATAGCCCAGGTTAAGACATGAGACATCTTTCATGAAATCCCTCAGAAGCATTTCTAAATATCCTGATCCTGAAGTCAATCTGCTTATTTACTGACCTGACAAAAACACTTCCAGAAAGTTAGCCATTCTACATAGCTCAAAACTCCAAAGTGTTGGCCTTCTCCTTTCAATGCCAACCCATCTAGAAGTCTTTGCACTTTATCACTGGGCCCCTGTCCCTGACCACCCTGTGCTATGTTCTCTTACTTTCAAGGGTTATGCCTGGCTTCTCCATCCCTTTTAAACTTTGGCAAGCAGCATTTATTCTGCTGGATATTAGTTTTTAGTAGACAAGAAGTCAGCTGGTCTGTACTTCCTTTTTAGTTCTTCAGCCACCCAGAGAAATGCCTGTGAGGCAATAAAGTTTTTCCACAATGTCTGAGCTGAAAAAAAAAAAAAAAAAAAAAAAAAAA
>NW_004524635.1:4347360-4348238 GCF_000260255.1 Octodon degus
AAAGCGCTGGCAGAAAAAGTATCTGGTGTTTAGTTACATTTCTTTTTTGATATGAAGAGGGGTTGGGGATCTTCCAGAAAGTTTAGTGAATTGCTTTAATGAGATGTGATGTATGGGTCTCTCTTCATGGGCCACGGGCTTGTCAGTGTCTGTTTGCCTTGTTCTGCAAACAACTTGCAGAGGCACCAGGCCAACTCCCTCCCTGGGCTATTCTGAAATTGCTAAATTGACACCAGAGGCATCTCACAAACAAAATGTTCCTTCAAGCCAGCATCAAACCTAGGCATGTCCACTGTAAACTTTAAAAACTATATTCAGTGTTTGAAAGAAAAATATTATTAAATTAAGTTCTTCTTTAGGTATATTTGAAGGATTTCATTCAAAGTTGTACTTTTCTGAACAATTCGGTTTCTGCTCCAAGCCATGTGACATACCATAAGGTGGATAAAGTACCCTCATTCATTAAAAATTGGGAAAACAACCTCTTTCTGACCATAACAGCCTGGCTTTTCTAGCAACGGCTGACCTGGGCGGGTGTTAAAATCAGTCACAGCAGCAGAACGGCATAGCAGTGACTAATCGTAAAATCTTTTACTCAGAGATCCAAAGTGGTCGCTTGGCCCTAGAAGCTAAAAATTTTTTAATGTTCTTCCAGGCATGAAATAAGAGATCCTAAAGAGATTCTTGAAAGTTTTCTGACTAACCTCACTGCAGTGGAAGTGGCATGAGTTACCAAAGGTCCTCTTCACACAAATTTCTATGCTAGAGGAGAAAAGGAGAGGAGAGGAGAGGAGAGGAGAGGAGAGGAGAGGAGAGGAGAGGAGAGGAGAGCAGAGGAGAGGAGTTGCTTAAAGAAACCTTAACTCAAGGAGCTACGA
>NW_004524635.1:4349249-4379347 GCF_000260255.1 Octodon degus
AGAGGAGAGGAGAGGAGAGGAGAGGAGAGGAGAGGAGAGGCTCAGACAGATCAACTTTAAAGAAAATTTGTCCTTGGGGCTTCACTGGTCTGCATGAAATTAAACAAAAGACATCAACTGCTCTCATTCCTGTTTCTGTCTCTTCTTTTTCCACACCTTTTACCTCCCGAGAGCCTTACATGATAGAGAGATCCATAAAACAAGACCTTGTTATCGCGTTCCTCCTGAGACTGAAGCCGATCTGTGCAGCTAACCAATGTTCAACGGAACTCAAACAAAATTCCTATGATGCAGCATTTTCAAGACTTGGAAGACTGACTCAGAAAATGAGAGGCCTTCTCCATTCTGCCACTTCCATTTATTAAAATATAACACCAAACTCTGGTCAGACTTATCTCAGACTTAAGGTGTAAATTTGTCAGCGCGGTATCAGTTACTGTGAACATATGGGCTATTCTCAAGTACATTTCTTGCAAAGCAAATAAATGAAAGAAAAAACCTGTGGCCGTCTTGTACATTGATAATAGTATTGCACATTCGTCCAACATTTGGCAACACAGATTGAAAATCCCTTATTCAAAAATCTGAAGTCCACATGACTCAACATCTAAAACTTTCTGAGTGTTCACATGATACTACAAGTGGAAAATTCCATACCTGACCTCAAGTGGTGGGCCACAGACAAAACACAGCTGTACTAAAATATTACATAAAGTTACCTTCAGGCTATATGTCTAAGGTACACAGGAAAAAAAAAGAATTTTGTATTTAAAATTGGGTTCCATCTGCAAGATGTCTTATGTATATACAAATATTTCTATATCCAAACAAATCCACAGTCTGAAATATTTCTGGTTGCAACCATTTTGGATAAAGGATACTCAATCTGTATCTGCTATATCTCCAAATGCATGCATGTTTTGACTGTGCAACTCTACTTCTTGGAATTTATTCTACACATACATTCAGTCATACATACACATATGCACATATATGTACACATAAATACCCACACAGGCACATAAACTGTGACCTTTGTGACATTTAAACATTCAAAACAAATTTTCATTAATAGAAGACTCAGAAAATAAATTGTGGCAAATCTAATCATACAATCGATTAACAAATGGTTATTAAAGAGAACGAAATGAGGGATACAGAGAAATAAAATCATGGGGATAGATATGAAAATGTGTCAAAGTTATATTTAATAAAAAAGATCTCTGAGTAAAATTGCATCTATCTATCTATCTATCTATCTATCTATCTATCTATCTATCTATCTATGTATCTATCTATCCATGCATCCGTGCATAAGACTGGAAAATGTTACTAGAAAGAGATACTAGTGATTATTCAAAGGAGGAAGATTTTTACATTTATACCCTCTAAACTGATTAATATTACCATTATTACTACATGCATGCATTGCTTTTATCAAAATAGTCTTTTAAGAACTCTATGGTAAAAAAGAAAACTCGGTGGTCAAGGCCCAGGGATATAGCTCAGCGGTGGTACAGTACCTGCCTGGCAAGCATGAGGGTCGGAGTTTGATTCCTGGTTAACCCCATCCCCCAATAAAAGAACTCTGTGTTCAGAGTAATTATAAAACCTTTGCCTTTAGGCTCGAGGGGAGGAGTTAGGGACATATTTTAACACTTATCTTTTGGACAGCAGAGAGGCCCTAAACTGAGATACAGAAGCTGACCTCCAAAAGTGTCAGGCTGGTGCACTCCTTTAAGCTCTAGTGTGTAGCACTTTGGTCCATGCCCTTCTTCCTTGCTGAACCTTGAAATCCCCTGCTTGGGATCACAAAACATCTTGTGCTCATGGACTAAACTCCTGGGTCTCGGAGCTGTGTCTGGCAAATGTTGAGCATATATCAAAGCATTCTGAGTAAAGAAGGTGACGATACATCTCAATGACAGTGCTATGAGAATCATCCAAGGTTAGTCTAAAATCAGTAAATTCAAGGCTACTCATAAATTCACTATAGCTGCAAGTGTGGAATATGAGGAGGATACTCCATACAAACAGAAGTCCTTCAATCTATGGATAACTTTTGGTCTCTGACTTTCATGCTCACAATTCGCAGGCTGTTAAGATCCCTCTCTTTCCTTGTGTTAGTGGCAGCTACTCTTACAATGAGCTACTAGGAACTGCCCTCGCTGGAATTAATTTCCCCAGAAATTCTGAGAAAACGATTTTGGCCACATGCTCATGTAGAGTGACCACGTTATTCCATGGCAGCACTTGATGGGGTGAGGAGACGAGGGAAAGCAGAATCAAGAGCACGTGGCAAATCAAGTAAAGACAACTGCTGTCTGCAGCAGCCAACCCTTCTGGAAGCCCCGCAGCCTGCTAACCCGGGTGAGGGCTGTCCTTGACTTTGCTTTGAGAAGCAGTCTTTTACCGTGGTTGTGGCTTTGAAGTCAGGATGTCCTGCCTTTAAATCCAGCTTCATCAATTAATAACTAACTGCAACCTCAGGCAGTATTTACTTAACTTCTCTGTTTCAATTTCCTTATCAGTGAAATGTGGAGCATCACAATTTCCTCTCATAGAGGAGTTGTGGAGTCTAAATGAGACAGCTGTAAGCATTCAGCATAGTGTACTATTAATGGTAACAGGTGCTATGATTAATTTTGTTTTCATAAATAAATACACTCTGACAAGACACAACTAGAACACCAGCAATGGGAGATTTTTGGGGCAGCTTTGCTTCCTGGCTCCCTGGCTGATCTCTACCAGGGGTTCTCAGCTGATGTACAAGTGCCCCATAAACTATACTGAGGTATTTTCAATCCAAAAATGGAACTTTGACTAAAGCTTTAAAATTGTAATTTATTTAAAATTTAGTGAGTTTTACCAATTTTTAAAAATACCATTTGACATAATTTCTCAGCTGCCATGTTTTTGTTCATTGGTCTCTCATAATTTTTTGCACCTGCTACTGCTCGCTGTTCTGTCCCAGTATCTTGCATGAAATATTAGCTGATTACACCCAAAATTAGGTGGGCTACTTTGAAAGTCCCTCAATCATTATTTTGTAGCGCTCTGAAAGAGTATCGTTACCTCCAGGCACCTCCGGCATCTGACTGGATTGAGAATGCTGAGATAAAATGTTAATTAAGCTGTTGAGCTTTCCTCAGAGCATGCTTGTCACTCAGAGCAGTATCAGCCAATCACACTGCAGAGCTTTCCCTTCTGGGCACTTGCCTCAGAAAGAACAAATCTTCAGTTAAAGGAAAAGAAGGAAATCAACTACACATGTTTATTTCCTCATTAAGAAAGCCTTAGCTCCCTATCACACGCTGCTACTTTTACTTAAAGTTATATACTTCATCAAAACATGCAGAGAAGTATGGACAATATATAACAAATCCCAAGGGCATGTTACCTCAGTTGACTGAATCTTACTGTTTTTGTCCTATTGCTAAATTTAGTGTCTATCTATCCCATACACAATTTTATTCTTTTTAGCATATCTATATAGTGATCTGTTCTACAAAATAAAACTTTCAACAAAATGATTAATGCAGGTACTTCCAATGGAGTGCATGTGGAGTGTCACTTCCTCTTGGCAATCTCACCCCAAAGGACATGAGGGTGAAGGGGCTTCATTGAAAGTGTTTGTGTTCAGCTTGGGATTCAGGCACCACAGCAGATGCCACTTTGGAGACTGTGGCATGAGGTGTAGGTTACGTGCACCGGTTATGACTCGCACTTTTGCACATCTTCTGTCCGCCCCTTTCTAGAGTTTGAAATGCCTGATACTTGCTTTCCTAGGATATATTCTTTCCATAAAGAGTTGCAGTAATTCTCACCCTGCATTTCTCTGGTAACACGCTACTGTTTTCATTAAGAGAAGTTGAATCTCTCCAAAGTGAGCTGGCCATGTGTCTTCCTTTGATCAAAGGAGTGCATAACTGACACTCTGTGGCCTCTGGGACTAGATCTTTTTTTTTTTAAATTTATTTTTTACTTTTTAAAAATTTTTTATTTTTTTCATAATTTTATGGATAAACAGCAATGAGACAGTTTCAAATCAAATCGGAAGGACAGTTTCAATAAATAATACACTGCACATATTCTTCTTAGTGGTTAATTGCTGTACAAGATGTGGACTTGAGATCCTATTTACAAACACCATTAGAACAAATCATTCTATTCATTAAGAGAATGTAACTATATATCTATCCTAACCACTTTGAATACACAGATACAAAATGGACATTCATCTGTATACCACTTTTTTTCTAAGTTCCATTATTTGAATATTATAGGTGTGTTAACTCAGCAAAATATTCTAAAAGAGTCCAGTAGCCCATAATAGCATTGGGTCTTCTGTTTAACTGGCAATGTCAGAAATTATTGACCTGAGTCCCCCACAGCTCAACATAACAGCATGGCTTTACTTCCTATATTTTGTCTTCATACTTTTCTACTGGATGGTTAAGACCAAGGTAAAGCAGGACCTGTGCAACAAGAGTTGTAGCTTTTGGGTCTGACAAGGTCAGTGAAATCCCCTCAGGATTTATCCTGAGATCCTGTACCTCCGATTGTGGAACCTTTGTCAGTGTCAGCCATGTGGATGAGTCAGGGCCATTGCTTGGCCAGTGTGCTCTCTGTGAAAGCCTGAGAGAGTGTTTTCTCTCCATGTGACTCTCCTTAGGCACACTCTACATCATCCATCACTTTCCTCTTTGGCCCCATAATCTTCTTGATCAGAAAATTTGGGACACTACCGAGGTACATGATGTTACAATACAAGTTCTCATATGTCCTGAGTCTTAATTGACCTTAGAAGGTTAGGGCCAAAATGTTGGCTTTCCTTGTAGCCCTCCTTTTTCTCTAATTTTGGTCTGCAAACTTAAGTTATTAACCATCCAGAAGACAAGCTTATTGTTATTATCAAACGACTTAGGCTATTAACCTTAACCTCACTATCTCTCTGCATTTCAAACATCTTAGGCATAATAAGGAACAGGTATTTTTCATCAAGTATTGATATATTGAAGTTTAAGTCCCTATATAAGATGATAAAAAACATTTAAAAATTAGCTTATATTTTAAAAATAGGATAAAGAATTATATACTTCTCATGTTTGCACATAAGTCCAAAAATCTCACCATATACAACCTTGAAGCAGGACAGTGGGACTAGATCTTATAGCTTTAACTTCCACTCTTTTTTGAAAGCCTGGCACTATCTAACCAGAAACACTACCCTGAGGCAGCCATGCTGTGAAAAAGCCCAAGCTAGCTACAGGGAGAGACCATGTGAAGACAGACCCCTGGCCAGCCCCCAGGAGTCCTGGATATTGTACTTCCAGCAAACTCCAGGGAGACAGAAATTCCACCTACCTGAACCTAGCCACAAGGGCAGAATCACTGAAGAAATTGTGGTTTAGAAACACCACGTGTTGGGATAGTTTATTACACATCTCCGGGTAAACGAAACACATAATATTCTGAATGTTAAGGTTTGAGCAGGCAACCAGCTTCTTGACAAGAAGATGTGAGAGGGAGTTTGCTCCTTCCCGCAATGAAGGCCGGTGTGAAGAAGAGCTTTTTATGCAGCTTTGCAGGCAGGTGATATTTAGAGATACAACTGCATAGGGACAAAATGGGATATACAGAAAATGGCAGAGTAACCAAGTGGAGGGTACCTCGGTGACCGAGTTATTTGACCAGGTCACCAAACTCGAAAACTATCACCTCCCAAGTTCTTGCTTTGGGAGATAGCACAAATAAGTGATTTTGGGTCTAAGACTATAATTTTCAGTTATATAACACAAGCTATTACTTGAGTCCAATGAATATAGAACTATTTTTCTTTTAATAATAGCTGCATGTTTTCTAATAATACAATGACTTTTTTAATAAAAATTTTTAAATTTATTTTTGCCTATTTCCCCCCCCCTTTGGTCTTTTATTTTGGTGGAACTGGGGATTGAACTCAGGCCCTTGAGCTTGCCAGGGAAGTGCTTATTCCACTGAGCCATCTCGCCGGCAACACAATGACTTTTGACTCAGTCATCCAAGGTGCTAAAATATTTGGGATAAAGATGTCTTTACTGAAATATCAGAGGATAAACTACCAAAAAATTCAAATCTCTTAGGGCTGGGGAGATAGCTCAGCAGCATAAGCACTTGCCTGGCAAGCGTAAGGCCCCAGGTTCGATCCCCAGTATAGAAAAAACATTCTTAAAAAAAAAATCTCGTTAGCTTCCTAAATACCATACTTTCCCAAATACCTCTGTAAGTATAATACCAACTAAAATTCTTCATATAATCCTATTTTGAATGTTGTCCCAAGTCTGAAAACTCACCATCTTGGAGTCTGGAAACCAAATTAAAATGTACAAAGGGAGCTGATATTCTTTACAGGAAGTTAAACATGGACCCAGCATTACATTATTGAAGATAGCTTAAGTATAAATATGAAAAAAACCTCTGAACACATATAAGTATAGGAAACATCATAAAAAGCAAGGTAATTCACAATGGATAATTTATGACCTAGTCATGAGCATGCATGCTTAGAAGGTGCAAAGGTACATTTTTCTTTTGGGAATATTTTAGTATGCAATAATCCATAACCATAGCAAGAGGCATTTAAATGGGAACAAGTGTGGACCTGAGGAGTCTTAGCCACTTGCTGCTGAGACATAATACCTGTCACAACTTAAAGGAGAGGTTTACTTTTGTTCATTGTTACAGGTCAGGGTTGTCTGGCCCCAGGACACAGTGGCCATAGTGGATGACAGCTGCTCAAGTCATAGAGACCAGGAAGCAGAGAGAGCTGGGTGGAGGCGGGAGGGAGGTGCACTCCTCCAGGTCACACCCCAGGGACTTGCCTCTTCCACCTACTGAACAGCAAGTCAGCTCTTCCCAACTCCATGATTTAGTTACCTTCCAGAAGCCTGCCTATGAGTACATGAGAGTTGGGGGTACATTCTTGATCTAAACCATAATCAGGTTATTTATTAGAATTCAATTTTTTTTTTATCTGAAATTGATTATCACTTTTTGCAGTATAGCTGAGTGTTTTATTTTAAGTATAAAGTTTAGTTCAGAATTAAAAATTTCTATTTAAGATAATTACTCTGCTACGGATAGTTTTACTTAACAAAATTTGGGAAGTTTTCTTAGTATGGTAGCATTTAATGACTGCTGAATTTAACTGAAACTTGTCAGATGTCTTCATTTTCTTTGGATTATCCAGACAAATTAAACAGCTGAAGGGGAAAAGCTCCCCAGAATGGAGTATTATGAGGTCAGCTGGGGCTCCTGAGGCCTTGGTCATGTGTCCTTGGGCCAGTGAATGAACTTCCTCAGGGGTTAAATGTCCTATTGATAAAAAGATGGATGCATCTAGTGCTGTCCAAGAAGACTTCCTGTGTTAATGGCAGTGTCCTCTACCTATGTCCAGTATTGGAGCCACTAGCTCTGTGTGGTTATTTGAAATCTGCATTTGAAATGTAACTGAGAAACTATTTGCTTGATTTCATTAATTTGGTTTTAAGTGAAATAGCTACTTGTGGCTAGAGGCAGTATTGGACAGCCCAGACAACTGATCTAGGCCCCTTCTTACCTAAATGGTACTCCTAAGGTAGAAGAAATAAATATAGGTAGAAAGGAGACAAGGAAAAATCTAGATTTTAATATTGTACTTATAAGAAAATTGCCATTTCAGGAAGCAGAATTACCCAAGGTTACAATGCTTTTTTCTTTCCTTTAGGAAATGCCAAATATTCCTAGGTGTCTTATAGATGCTTAATAAGCCCGTAAATGGAGCCTGCACTATTCCTTACACTGTAGATTCATAAACTTTTACCCTCAAGGAAACAGCACTATTCGTTGGGTACCATACCTCTAAACTTCAAACATAGGTAAGGGCTTTAAAATTCTAACCTAGGGCTGGTGAGATGGCTCAGTGGTCTAAAAAGCACCTACTTGGAACATGCTTGGGAAAACACAGGGACCACGGTTCGATCCCCCAGCACCACATGCCAGCCAGCCACGCCCCCTGGTGGGCTGAGCTGGTCACACACACACACACACACACACACACACACACACACACACTAAATAAATAAATGTTAAAAAATTTTAAAATTCTAACCTAGCTCACAAAAAGGCAACCTGACAATATATCCCAGGTCATCATCTTGAGGCTACCCCAAGACCACATGAAAACTCTCAGCCCGAGAACAGAATATGCCCCCCACTTGAGGACCGCCACTCTATCTTCTGAATGTGTACAGTACTCCTTTACCTGTGCCCAACAAAATCTGTCCATGTCCCTCACTGCTCTGTCCCAAAATGCTTTTCCGTGACAAGAGCCTACACAATGGGTGGGAGTGAGGTGGTCTCTGTTTCCTCTTTGGGGACAATCTCTTTGGATCTTGTCTCTGGGACTCTCCCACTCTTTTATTTCCATGTAGTTTTTTCTTTTCTACAATCTCCTCTAGGACCATTCTTCATTGTCTTTTCACTTCAACTACAATTAAAGGCCAAATAGGCCTCTGCTGCCGGTCAAATATAGTCAAGCGCTTAGAATTAACCATCAGCATTAACTCACTTATTGAAAAGGAGAAGGCTCCAGGTCTTAAGAGGCTCTTTGATCTTCCATTAGAGCTCATATGGAGAGTCAGGAGTTATTTGGAAAGAATGAGATCTAACCTTTGAGTCAAAAGGCAGTGTCGATGTAGCTTCTTATTTTAGGATAACATCAGCTTTAGCCAGAGGCTTCACTGTTCATGGCTTCTGGTAATAAATTGTCAAGATGGGCCGTTTGTTTCCAAATGTCATCTACTGCACTTACTTATTGTTACTATGTACCAAGGCAGAGGACTAAAATCTGAGGCTGGAAGTGCCCAGAGGAGCCTGACCAGAGACAAATATTTCTAACACTCTGACACATCCTGTACTCAACATGTGGTAAGACTAAAAGGAAAGAGCAAATCCTTGTCCCTCCTTGGTGACTCAGGAAAGGCTCTAGAAAGGTGATCAGAAGCGTACTGCAGGCTTGAGGAGAGGAGCACCTATTCAGCACAGGAGCAGGGCTCCTTCAGAGATGTCAGCAGACAGGGCTAGCCATCTACTCCAAGTTTCAGAGAACAAAGCAAGAAATGAATGTTGATTTTTGTTATTTGTCATCACAGAGCCCTTCAGCTAAAAAATGGTCTGAACTTTGGCTTCTGAATTTTTATGCCAGGGAGCAAATTTCTCTTCCTTAATCAGTGGTGAAGTGTCCTGTTTCATCCAATTCCAGTCAACTCTTCTGCAGCTAGCATCAAAAATTGTAAGACATATTTGAGGGTAGACATCTTTTGAAGGAACCAAGCACATGGTAGATTTCATGGCTTGAAAGGAGGCAAAAATGAATGAATTGCACAAACAATAAGTATAGTTATCTGGAGCATTGATTTTTTTTTTTTCCATCAAAGTGGAACCAGTTTTTCATGGAGAGATTATACCTTGGCATGCATACCTTACTTCTGAGACTGGAATGGTGACCTATGGTGAAACAGTTGTTTGGTTTCCACAATTTATTTATTTTTTTTTTTTTTGATAGAAGGTCTCACAGTTCGGTCTTGCTATGCATTTTGAACTCTTAGTGATCCTTTTGTCTCAGCTTCTCTAGTGCTGGGGTTACGGGTGTGGGTCACCACACCTAGTTCTGGGGCCAGCATGGCATGTGGTACCAGGGATTGAGCTCAGAACCTTGCACTTGCCAGGTAGGTGCTATTTCCCTGTATTTCTTCTTCCTAGTGAAGTTGGAAGGAAAGAATGAGATACACAAGACCAGAGATTGCCTCTCTGGTGAGCTGCAGAAAGGAACTTCTGCATCACTGTGATCATCTTTCAAATTTCAGCACTTAGTGGCTTGCACAGAGCAACTCCCCTTTCCCACCATTGTCTTTTAGCACTGTGCAGGCTGAAAAAAGATGATGATGACCCAGTGAAGGCATTAAGGCCTCTTAACAAGCACACTGTCATTTTAGAAACAGATGATAAATGTTGTCTTGTGTAGGAACTACAGGCCCGGGTAAGTGGTGGGATTTTGGTTGATGCAATTAGATGATGCGAAGTTTTCTCACTGTTCTCCCTGTGACTGATTAATATCTGTAGCACTTTCCAAGTTCCTTGCTTCTGTGTTGTTCAAAAATGCTGTCGCACACTGATGTCACCTGGGGAGCTTTTAAAATGTGAATGCCAAGGCCACACCCCACCCTAAGGAAACCATAAACCCACAAGCTCTTGGGGGTGGACCCAGTTCATATATATAAATTTGTTAGGATATTCCAATATATAGCAAGTTTAAGAAATCGTGCTTTAGACTTTGTAGCAGTAGTTCATAAATTGAGGACATTTCTGAGCCCCAACTTAGGTTTGCTGACTCACAGCCTGTGGGAGTGTGGGTGGTGTTTCGCCCCACCCCTCACTATGCACATATGTATACGGGATTTGGTACTGAGGCTCCAACCTGGACCCTCACACACACACCTGGAAGGGCTCTACCACTAAGCCACATCCCCAGCCCCATTCCCCTTTTCAGAATCCCCACAGCTAGTCTAATGCCTGTGTTTTATTGAAAATCTCTGTTCCAGAGCACTGAAGTTCTATATTTCCTTTGATGTTGTGTATATGATATGCTGAAAAAACTGAAATAAAATTACAAAGTCCATTAAACACTGTGCAGAGGACACTTACTTTCTGGGCATTTTCCCCACTCTCCTCCACCTTCACTTTCATCAGTCTGCACAGGGTCTAAACGTAGGCCTTGCTGAAGAATCACAAGCTATATCCAGCTCTGGGCTCAAACTCCTGAAGCTGGCTGACATGTGGGACCCTTTCCTCCCCAGCACCACCCACATCACATAGAAACCGCAAATCTGATTTTTAACCTCTCTTCTTCCTTTTAAGACTTTTTAAAAAATTCGATATAATGTAGTAAAGTTGGCCTGGCTTGAGCAAATAATCCCTGATGAGTAATTATGAAGGCTAGTAGATCTTGACAGCAAATGGCCTAACACACTGTCTTACTCTTCTTTGTGGTTATTTTAAAAATGAGAGAAGAAAATGAGGCCAAGGAGAAATGATGTGACAGATTTCCATATGTCATTAGTTACAGGATATAGTTTTCAAACATCTTTTTATTTTTTTAGTTTTGGCGGAACCAGGGATTGAACTCAGGCCTTTGTGCTTGCCAGGGAAATGCTTATTCCACTGAGCCATCTCCCCGGCCCCCTCAAACAGCTTATAATATCTTGCCTAAGCCTGTGAGAGACAACCGTGTAGGTAAGAATTGCCATCACTGCTACCTAAAGGAGGAAAACGTGAAGAATCACAAGCTATATCCAGCTCTGGGCTCAGAGAATTGCCAACATTTGGCTTTGTGTCCCTTTTTTGTGGGAAATCTTTTCCTTCTTGCCATAATAGCACTTTCTCTTACATTTGTAATCAATTGAGAATTTAACCTCCCATACAAATCAGCATGAGAAAGATCTTGGCATAATTATGGAAACAGCTAAATTGGCTGTTTCTTTAAAATTGGTTCCCAAAATACTTCATGAACTGTGCTTCTCAAATCATGGAAGTTTTTTTAGTTTAATGTATTCTTTTCTTGATTAGAGGGGTAACTCATGCTCACTACAGAATAAGAAAGCATGTAGGAAGAAGTGAAGAACCATACAGTACACCCAAGTATTCTTTAAAACACAAAAGACATTTAAGACCCTGGCCTGGGTAGGTCTCTAGCCTTCTCTGGAGCAAGAAGAATTGGGTACTTGATCATAATGCTTCTTAAGAAATCTGACATAACTTGTTCTAATTATCTGGAGTTGACACAGACCCAGTGTTCTTGTCCCATCCGTACAGGATGCAAATAGTTCCAGAGGGTCAATATTTGCATCTAATGTTTGTTCTTTCGAGATTACCAGGTATATGTGCATTTTCCCCACAGTTCCTTCATTCAAAGAAACATTTTTTCCAATTCATTAATAGTATTGGCTGAAATTATGGTATTTAGAAATTTATCATGAGTACATCGGAATTCTCAACAGAAATTCCAAGAAGCTTTGTGGCTTCTGGGCAAGTGTGTAGTTTTCTTTCTTTTTTTATTTTTATTTTTTTAAAGCAAACATACCAGGATTTATACCTTCACCCATGTGGTTTTCTCTGGAGAAGGAAGCTGTGTACCTTTTCCAGTGGGTTCCCATTTGCTCAGAATGCTCTGGGAAATTGCAGGAAGCAGGAGCAGTACAGGAAGCAGCAGCTGGGATCTGCACATCCCCCACAGCACCTTTTGGTTCATGGATAATGGCACAGGGATCGTCTCTCTTACTCAGCAACCACTCTTGTCAAAAACAACTGATTACATCTCTAGATCTGTCCTGTCCAATTACAAAACGATATTCTTGCTCTGCCCTAGGGAGGACAACTTTTTTGCAACTTCTGGAATTTAGCACCGACTCATGGGCAAGGATCTTGAGAGATTAGCATGTGTTAGCACCTCCTCCTCAGAGACTGAGCCATGGGATGCCAGCATGGGTACGTGAAAGTGACCTTCTCAAATACATCCAGAAGACAGGACAAGCCTGATACAGCATTCCAGGTGTTGAGACTCGAAAAAGTATTTTTTACCATTTATATCCTGAAGTCCATGTGATCTGCTGGCCACTTTGCATATCATGAAATGGGACCTTTATCCTTCTATATAGATTACACACGAATTGCTATATACATATTGCATGATATAGGTACACTGTAATTTTTTTTTCCAGTCACTGCCCCATTGCTGGGCTTCACTTTATTTCTAGATTCTTCTCTCCCTCACCACAACAACAATGCAATGAAATTTGTGCATAGAGAATTTTGCGCCCTCGTGCTTTTTTATCTTTATGGGATGGTTTCCAGAAGCTGAGTCACATAACACATATCAGGTATTAGACGTGTGTGTCTCATTAGTAGTTTGCTAGATTGCTTTGTAAAACTTCACAAGACCACAGGAATGTATTAGAACTCTCCCATCCCCAACTCTTTACCTCACCACAATTTTATGGGAGAAACATTTCAGTGCAGTGAATGTAGAGCAGCCCCCTGCCCAAGTATATTGCAAACGTAATTTCCAAAGTTGATCTTCTTTGGGTATAATCAGGAATCAGTAGATAAGATTTTTTTCTAGATTATTCAGTAGCCCCTAAATTCAACAGCAAGTGTCCCTAGAAAAGACACAGAGCAGAGGCATGGGGAGAAAGGTGCCAGGTGAAGACAGTGATGCAGGCTGGAATTCTGCATCTGGAAGCTGAGGAGCAGCGGGAGCTGCCGGGTCATGGAAGGCAAGACAAAAAGCCTTCTGGAGCTGTCAGAGGAAGTGTGCCACTCGCTTCTAGAACTGTGAGAAAATAAATTCCTTTTATTTTAAGCCACAAAGATTGTGGTGATTTGTGATAGAAGCCTTAGAAAACCAAGGCACTCTTTGTTACTTCAAAAAAGAAAAACACTTTTGCTAGGTGTGGTGGTGCACACCTGTAATCTCAGCACTTGGGAGGCTGAGGCAGGACGATCACTGTTGATTTGGAGGCCATCCTGGGCTACATAAGTGAGTTCAAGACTAGTCTGCATGACACAACAAGACCGTTGTCTCAAAACAAACAAAACCCCCAAAATACTCAACAACAACCACAACAACATCCCTCACACAACCTTTTTTTTTTTCTGAAAATTACTGTTGCAGTTAGGTTCCTGTGGTTTTTACTATTTGAACTGCTTCTCAGTTGAATTGATTATTCAATTTTTCCATGTTTTCAAAAGTTTTTTTTTCCTAGAAGTTCTTAAAAATGCTGTGAATATGCAAACATTAGCATTCTATCTGCCACATGTTGAGAGACACGTAACTCACTTTTATGGTATGTTTGGTCATATGCAATTACAAACAATTACACGGTGCCGTATGCTCATCCTTTCATTTATCTCTTATGAGTTCCCTGTTGGTTACAAATATATCCCTGACACCTGGTTAATAAAAATATCCCAAATTGTCTCTGAAATGTTTGCAGTGGTCCCCAAAGATGTCAGGGCCAAGTGTGCAGAACCTGAGACGAGGCTACCTTACAGCAAAAAAAGAATTGCACAGACGTGATGAAGAGTAGGTGGTGATGGTGAACCTTTTGGAGCTTCAGTGATAACAAACAGCAGGCAGTGGCATGCATGCCAGAAGTTCACCCTGCTGATATGGAAGACAGTCTGGATTAGCTAGTCATTGGAACCCTTGTGAGGAACCCCTGCCCCCCACACTGTCACATGGAGATGTGACTAAGGGGAAGAGTCAGTCAGGTGCAACACTGCTGCTGCACAGTAGAGGAAATGAGCCAAAGGCCCTGCTTGGTGGCCACCTCTAGGAACAGCAGGTGAATGGAGGATCCAGAGCCCGCAGATGGGAGCAAAGCCCTTCTGACATCTGAGTGCATGAGACCTGCCTCAGACTTCTTTCCTGCAGAACTGTTCATATATCTGCATTGGTTAAGCTGTTGGATTTATGGTAATTAGTTATGACAGAGCTGGAAAATCAATAGAGTACTTTTTAAAAATATGTATTGAGTACAGGGTCTATAGGGTCTCACTACATAGATCAGACTCGTAGTGATCCTCCTGTTTTCAGCCTCTCAAGCGCTGAGATTACAGGCACACACCACCTTGCCCAGTCTCAATCCCCCTCTCAGCGTGACCTGGGGGTGGGGCTAGTATGGCTTGTGGTGCTTGGGATTGAATTCTGGTCTCTATGCTCTGCCTAAGCAGGCACTTTAGTCTGCTGAGCTGTGTGGCTGGCCCTAAGAAATATGTGTTAGAGTTGAATTGAACCTTTGAACAAAGGGACTTAATAGATATCTTTTTGTTGTTGTTGATGTACTACGGATTGAACTCAGCATCTTGTGCTTGCCAGGCAGGCATTTAAGCCACTGACCTATATCCCTGGCAAAGTACTCTTTGTTTAATTAAATGTACACCTTTATATTTACACATATAATGACTGTTTGAATATTTTGGCAAGGAGGAGTATAACTTTAGTTCTAAATGGACACTCTAGTCCTTCATACTGATCTATTTGTTTCATCCTTTGCCTATACCACACACTTTGGCACAGTTATTCCAATATATTCAAGTACCAGCAAGTTAGCCTCTTTTGTTTTTGTTTGGTCTTTCAAAATCATTTTTTTAAAAACAGATCTTGTTTATGTTCTTCAAAGCATTATTCATTGTTAAATATTTTTATAAATTGTGCTGTTTTAGTGACAGATCCATCTCCGTTTGCAATTGATAGTGTCCCCCTAACCCCATCTTGGGGACTGAACCCTGCACTTTTGTACTGAGTTACTACACCCACACCCTTTTAAAGAAAGGTTTATTTTGAGACAACTGAGTCACTAAATTCCCTAGGCTGTGCTTGAATTTACAGTTTTTCTGCCTCAGCCTCCCAGAGGGCATGAGCCATCATGCCCAGTTTACGATTGACAATTCTTACAAACAAATCAAACCACATATAACCTTGTCTCCAGGTACGAACTTACTGTTGCCTCCTTTCGTTAAAACCAAATGTGTGTGTCAGTTATCTCTACAGAAGCATTTTTCAGGGGCCTTGGATCTCTGCTCATAGGCTAACTTATCAGCAAGGGCTTCCTGATCACCCCACAGGAAAGCCTGCCCCACTGCAAGGAGCCACCACCTCTGCTAAACATCCACTTGGCTCTTCTCACGCTTTATTTTTCACCAGAGCACGTGTCATGTTCTGATTTCTTCATTAATTTGTGATTTCTTTTCCATGTCCTTCAACTAAAATATCAGCTCTCTGGGGCTTTTAATCTCTTTAGTATCTTCAGGGAGCAGATGGGTGTTGGGTATTCAGATAATATTAAATAAATAGTTTTTTAGTGACTGACTAGAAAGAGGATCTGTTGACATCCTACGTTATTTTTCAATTTAATCACCTTGTCCAATATTCCTATTCACTGTACCAGTGTTTTACTGGAACCCTTTAAGTTTTATAGGTATATAGTCATATTGTCAGCAAAAGAGATAATATGACTCATTTGGTTGCTTTAATTAGGCTAATTGCTATTTGCCTCAGTGAATTCCCTGAGATAGCGATGACCAATATTGGTCAGAGTAGGGGTCCCTACCTGAGGAAGACTGGAGAGATGGTCTCAGCTTGTTAGTCCTGTCTGGACCCATGCCTACTGCTTTGAATCTTTGCAACACCCTCATATCCTCTGAGGCTAGGGCTAGCCACATGAGTGTGGTGACCAAAGGGCTACAGTAGACATGGTACAAGCAGAGGCCTGAAAAGGGCCATGGATGTTGGGCTTGCACTTGCTCCCCTGCTAATATTGTGTGAACACGCTTGGGCTGGCCTGCCCAGGACATGTTATGGGGAACACAATTTTCCCATTGTTCCAGCGGAGCCATCCTGGATAGGCAGCCCACTGGCCAGCCCCAGACACATGAGCAGGCCCGATCATGGTGGCAGAGCTGCCTGGTGATCTGGAAATGTCCATAGGCTGATGGGCCAGCCCAGCCTAGAGCTCCTGATCCTCACTGACTGGCCTATACCCACATCTATTATTCTTTGCTGAGCCAACGGTTCTCCAAAATGTCTCAGCAAGAAATATATGAAAGGAAAAGTTTGGTAGTTGTTATGCGGAATTACCGTGACAAAAGACACTCAATATAAGCTGTATGCCTGATTTTATTGCAGAGTTTCACCATGTAGAATTTTGTTATTGATTAGTTTTTGGTGGATAGTGTTTTTTCCTTTCTGAACTCATCTGTATTTGTTATCTTTTGAAGCCAAATGTGACCTGGGTATTACATTTCCATTCAAAAGTTTTGTTCCAAATTATTTCTCAAACAGCTTTGCAATACTCCTAGGGAAGATTAGTTTTATTCCTCTGAACAATATTTTATTTAGAAAAGAAGCTCTGTAGAGTTACTGTGATCAAGTCGGTTCAGTTTAATACCATTAGTTTATAAAGAACTAGTAATGCAGAATTGAAACTAAAGGAGGACATTTTTAATAGGTGGATTCTATAAGATAAAAAAACTCAAGCTACTTTAACTGGTACACAGTGTTTTATTACAGGTAAGTAAAACAGAAACAGCAATCAAGTTATTGGATTTAAAAATAGCTGCTGAATTCTATAAATGCCTTTGCCATGCATACTAGTACAATCTTTTTCCTTCTCTCATATATTGACACAACAAATTATTTGCCAGTAGCTTTGATTTTAACCATTTTATATTCCACAAATAGGTATGTTATTCTTTTAGGTATCTTTAGATTTTACTTGGTAATATTTAAAAGTTTGCCCTAAGTATACAAGTGAAATTATCTTTTTTTTCCCTTTATGACCTGTATTTTGTTTATCAGGCTTAGGAATAAAGGGTACATTGGGTTTGGGATATAAATTTGTCAGTTTCAGAAATGACTGAAGACCCAATACAAGAATGGACATAAAGATGTGAACATAACCCATACAATCTAATATATTTACACCAAATTTGCATCGCATAAATTAATAAAACAGAGCTGTGCATAGTGGTACACACTGTAATCCCAGCTCTCAGGATTGCACAAGTTTGCTATCAGCCTGGGCTACATAGTGAATTCAAAGTCCAGCCTAAACTACATAGTGAGATCCTATCCCTCCAAGCAAACCAAAATTAATAAAAGAAATTTTTGAATATCCACGATGCATTAATATGTGACAATGCTAAAAGGAGAACCTCAATTTATTTTAAAGATAGATATTTAATAAACCATAATCTTAGGTGATAAGCAAATAAAATTGATATTCAGGAATAACCAGTGACTAGTAACTTTTAACTACTTGCAAGTAAGAAATATGCTTTAAAATTAACTTTGGAACAAAAACAGCAAAATCAAAATGATAAATATCAGTCAAAAAATTATTTCTTACTGAAAGTTATAGAACACAGTGAAAGCTCCGCAAGAAATGAATAGCTTACAGATGTAACAGCTTTGTCTCTGAAAGACTAAAACTAAATGAACATAATATTAATTTTGGTAAGTTTCATGAAGAAGAAGAAAACTAAATAAAGTCTATCATTTAAAAGAGGAGAAAGAAAAGCATAAAGATGATTCAATGTTATTGAAATGCAGATGACAGAAATAGATGCAAAGCTCCTGATTAATTTTATTACTTAAATAGATCAGCAGTTCTAGTGTGTTTCCTGGACCGACTGCATTAACAACATTTGGGAACTTGTTAGAAATGCAGGTTACCTGTCCTCACCCCTGCCTAGCTGAGTTAGAAGTTCTGGGATTGAAGGTCGGACCGTAAGGCCCTCAGGTGATTCAAGTGAGGGTGAAATTTTGAGATCTACTGCTGTACCTGATGTGCAGCTAATACTGTACATTAAAGTTAATGGGGGTTTTTACATTTTTCATTAAAAAGAGTTTATCAGAAAAAAAGGTTCTAAATTACTTCATTTTCAGTAATGTATCTCCTGCATTTATGTGCTTTTTTTTTTCATCAACATTACAATCTATCTTGCAGACATATTATCATGAACTGGCCCAAATGATTTTCCCTTTCAGAGTTTTTTTTTTCTTTTTTTGCAAAATGAATACCTTTTATCTATCTATCTATCTATCTATCTATCTATCTATCTATCTATCTATCTATCTATCTATTTATCTATCTGTCTACCTACCTGCCTACCTACCTACCTACCTAATCTATGTGCACTGCTATCTAGAAAACCTTTTGCATTAGTGTGCAAGGGGTGTGGATGTAAGAATTAACAAATGGAGTTTTAAGCTGTAGATGTAGCACCAATCGGATTTCTGCTGGCAACAGGAGTTGCATGTGTGTAATGAGGTCAAGCAGGATGTGTAGGTCTCAATTTTAGCTCCTGTGCATGTAGTGGTACAAACAATGGGGGCAAATGCTTCATAACTAATTTAGACACGGCTATTTGCAAGTTGCATTATAATTACCAGACAAGATGTATACTACATTTTCAGCTGGAGAGCAGGTTGGTTATAATGAATTGAAAGCATTTTAATATATATGAATAATGAGGTAAAGTATGTGAATTGCACAAAGTAGAAGCCAGGCATTTCACACCCACTGTCTCATCTCCTTCCATATCTACCATGAAGAGTAGTTATTATCAGCTCTATTTTTTAGATTAGGAAATGAAGGATCAGGAAAGTTCAGGAACTGCACCCTATTCTCTGCAGAATTTGGAGTCAAGTTTGTCTCCCTGTAGTTCTACTTGGCTTCTACTGAGCCTCGTAGAATTTTCTGAAACTGAGTCCCCTCCCAAGAAATATGAGTCTACCTCCTCCAGTGGTCTTCACAAGGTATCTTCCAACAGATAATGTCCTTCCCCTTTGTTAATTTAGAAATGTTTCAAAGTTAAAGCCCTTGAATTCTGTTCTGTCATTGCTTTAGCCAAGAGACTAGCAAATCATTACACACACTGTATAAAAGGAACCATTTTAATATTAACAGCCCAGTCATTTGGGGATTTGGGGTTTGCGTTGGCACGCTGAAGGAATATTAGTTACCTGTAATTCTGGTTTTGGGGAGGCTCATAACTGTAATAGATAACAGCTCTGCAAATCTAAATTTGCTGGCACCTGAACAGGGCTATGCTGGACAGCTCAGATTTCAGGCTCAGACCACCCACAGGAGGAGGCTCAAATCTGCCAAGAGTGCACTGTCTTCGATCAAGCTGTTTGCCACAGAGGGCCCTGGTCCTCACACCAAGACTCAGAGCATAAGCCAAGACCACTGGCTTGTCAGAAATATGGACTCTGAGAGCAGGAATTATAAATAGGGCTTAGGGACAAACATTTTTTCCCAAAGAGGAGCAGTAGTTTTCTGTGTATTTGTCTGTCTGCAGACCAACTAACTTGGCCTCCAGGAATGGAGGTAACTGTGTTGCCACATTTGCAGGCTTTTAAAAGATCAGGTACATTGTTCTTTACTGAAGACAAAACACAGTTTGTCAACTAGGTGAACAAACAGAGTGCGAGGCTTAGAACCTACGGTGCTAGCCCATTGCTCAAAGTTTTTGAAATGGCGCATTATCATGTAGAACATATAAGCTTATAACCATGTAGGATTTTGGGGGGCGGGATTGATGAACTCTAAAGAGAACTAAAATCTCCAAGTGCAAAGTTTTCACTTTGCTTTCCTATAATTAACTGACAACATTTAGCATGATGCGACTAATAGGTCATGTGTCTTCAAAAAGCCACATTGTTAAAGCAAGTCAAGATTACATATCATTCTTTTTTCCTTAAAACAAATTGGATTTTCTCACGAGCATTCCTGATTGTTTTTAATAAGCAATTCCAAGAAGGAATTGCAATATATTAATGTTACTTTATTACTTGGCAATAATTTTTGATTGAGTAAGTTTTTAGTCAAAGATGTTGCCAAATGAATTTGGACATCTTACATAGTGCTATATGTATGCAGTACATTAGCTGAAGCTATATTATTCCAAAATTTAAGCTAAAGCTTGCTTGGAACATAAATTCATTGTGGAAAAAATAATTAAAAATATAAGGAAAAATGACTAGTAATGCAATGATAGAGATTTCTCAACTTATTTCCTTTAGTTTATCTATGTATCTACCTTAGAGACACATCTATAGGCAGTAATTGAAATTGTGTAAAAATTTTCACCATCTTTTCTACCTAACATTACTGTAATTTAACAACTTTTCTATTGAAAGACTTTTTTTTTTTTTTGTATTTTAGGGAAGGGTGTACAGGGTGTACAGGGTCTCACTGCGTAAATGGACTCATAGTGATCCTCCTGTTTATAGCCCCCAAGTGCTGGGATTACAGGTGGGCACCACCACGCCCAGTCTCAATTGTCCTATCAGCATGCCCCGGGGGCGGGGTTGGCAAGGCAGCCCCGGGACTGAACTGCTGGCCCGTGCAGGTGCTTTAATCCACTGAGCTTTTTGGCTGACCCTTGAGAGACATTTGACTCATTTCCAAATACAGTTTTGGATTGATTTCCAAATAAAGTCACAAATACTGTTTCTGTGCCCAAATTTATTTCTAAATTCTGGATTACTTCTTTAAGAATAAAGCTTGAGCACTACTTCAGGAGATTCCATACTGCTTCACCATTTAGCAGTCCCTGAATATGAACGACTATTACTATCCTGATTTGCTTTAAAAATCCTTCAAGAATTTCTCCGATTTGCTCTGTTCATACTGATAATTTTTACTAACTTCTAGTTTCTTTGAGATAAAGTATAAGAAGCTGCCTTTGAGGTTTCTAGACCATTTGCCTGTGGCCTGAGGTTCCACAGTTCACTGTAATCAAGGATGTGAGCATGTGTTTGCAACCACTGAAGTAGGCTTTGCTGCTAAAGAAAGTGGAGGGGTTTGGTTTGAAGAGGATGCAGGGTGTTAGCTGGCAGAAAGGGAGGGGAAAGGATGCTTAAGAAGTCTAGGTGGCTTGACTTAGCAAGACAGTCAGGAGGTATTAATATCAAGAATAATGTTTGCTATCAATATAGGCAAAACTTCTACAAAAATGTTACAAGCTTTGGCATTTTGGAATTCTATGAAAGAATTAGGGAGACTTTGAGAGCAGGATTTATTAGGGATGTTTTAAATCTCTTTGCAAAGCTTTGAGTCCTAGCATATAAAAATCACAGGGGTACATATAACATCCTACTCTTAAAATTCATATCAGAGCACATAGCTAAATAGAAACTATTCTAGAGAAAATAGAACCTTTGATATAAAGCCAAATAGGGAAAAATAAAATTGAGGTACATGAAATAGGCTTTGTTAAAAAAAAAGAATGAGTGACTTGTTAGTTGATAAATAATAGTCTTTGATCTTTTGCATGTATATATACTTAGAACCCTTGTTCAGCTTTGAATTCACTCTAGTTAATGTTGTGCCCATGGTAAACACTATTGGCTGACTTTTAACTGGGTATGTTTTTTCCCCTATAATTACTTGAATCAGGGATTTTTCTATGCTTTTGTATTGAAATTCCTTTGTATTCATGGGATAAACTCATGTTCCCTTGTTTTTATGATTCTATCAACTGAAAGTTCTAGAATCTTCCTAAGGAGGAAAGAAACTGCTAATTTTCTTCACCATATAAGTTGTCAGATATTCAGGCCCTAAAGAGAACCACTGCGCTGGCTTTTTCTTTGTGTGGAAGACTCTTAAGGACTTTCTTATGCTGTGTCTTTGCTTTGGCCAGGTCTGGGGGCAACACTGTTCTTTTATCAGGGAGACCTTCTCACTGCACTTTACATTTTTATGTTCTTTTGTAGACTTTTGTCTTTTAACAACATGCATTATAATTTGAAATAATTTAATTAAATCTTTAAAAATTTTCAGTGTTTTTCTAACTTTTTAAGTCCATAACGACAAATATCTTATATAGATTCATGGTTCTCCCAGCCCCCAACTGAAATATCTGTTTGATAAAATAATATGCTTAGAATTTTAGAAGAATAAAGCCTATTTTTTTCATTCTATTTTAGTTTGCTCATTAAAGAAACAATCACAAAAGCTGTTTTTGACCCACTAATTGATCTCATAACCTATTTACAGAATACATTCCAAATCTGAAATATAGGGTTGTCTAATTTTCCTGATTCCTAGCCTATAAAAAGAAAAAAAAAAGATTCATAAGGTCAGAAAATAGGTACTTTCATTGTTTCCGGTATAGTTAGTAATGCATTTTAAAACAAATTGATACTTGCAAAAAGTGAATAAATTAATGAAATCTTGCTTTTTTTTCTTATTATGACTTACTTGTGCTTTTTAGAAAAGAATTATCTGAATGGTACACCATTTCCTTTTTTTAATAAAATGACTTTGGAATTGAATTTAATATTTAGGAATTCATAAGTGTGTCATAAAAGATGCTGGTAATGCACAAAATTCTTTAGCAATGTACAAAATTTGAAGGGATGGAACTGAATTTCTATAATTTTTAGGATTCATGATCAAACTGCTGCTTAAATATATCAGAAAATTCCACCTTCCAATTCAGTCTTGTCTGGGGTGGGCAAAGGTGAAGAAGGAAGGTGCACAACAGGGAAAGGATTTCCCTTGGAGAGACGTCTATCTTTGGGTTCCCAAAGCTTTGAGTATTGGGGAAAGGGGAAGGCCTGGCACATGACTAGAAACTACATATCATGGCAGAATCTGTATGTTGCAATTCTACCCTACTTACAAAATATTTTTCTGTGTGATTATTTAAAATTTGATACTCAATCACGCTATCATGGGATTTACTGCTTCTTTGTGAATGAAGGCAAAATAATTCTGTTCAGAGTTACAAATCTTTCAAATGATTTAAAAACAGTATTTACAAGAATGTTTCATGATAGGATGCTATCAATATCTTTCTTTTTTTAAAAATAACTTTCTTAAAAAAATAAGATGACGTACTTTCCTTTTTAAATGGAAAGAGGAACAGAAGACAGACTTTTCTTATTCAAAATTTTTCTTTGCATAATTAACACTTTTTTTTCAGAAATTTTAGTGGCCACACTTGTTCCAAAAGAGTGTGTATTAAAATTATTGTAGGGCTTCTTAATTAGATTGATGGTGACCCCTTCCCCAAACCCGATTTTCTCTCAGTAGGTCTGGTTGGGATAACAAAATTTGAAGTCCTAATTTTCTGGTGATACTCATGTTCTTGGCAGTAGTACTTCATTTGGAGAACCATTGTTTTAAATAAATGATTCTCAACTGGAGGCGATTTTGCCCCATAGTGGACATTAGACAAGGTGTGGTGACACATTTGATTGTCACCATTGGGTATGCGGGTGGGTTTCTAGTGCTAGAAGAATCAAGTAGGTAGAGGCCAGGGTGCTGCAAAATGCACTACAATGCACAAGGCTCTCTCCACAACGAAGAATTATTCAGCCCCAAATGTCAATGCTGGTGTTGTTGAGAAATCCCATTCTGTATGAACTTTCTCATGGAAGCACACTGTTTAATAAGAGTTCAAATAACAAGTAAAGCAAGAGCGACTCATTCCAGAAGCCTTCAACTGAAGTGAGATGATGTCACACACATTACATTAATTGGATGGTGTCTCAAGCAGATATCTATTGTCATCTTTCTCTGTGTCTGTTTGTATCTCCCACATTCACATGTCCATTAAACTTATAAAAAGCCGTGCGGTCCAGACATTTACTCATCCAAAATGTAAATGAGAGCCTATGTGTGGCTGAAGAGGAATACCAAACCAGTTTGGACCAGAAAACACCTTCCTTTATTCCCCTAAGGGGTTGTTGTCACTTTGTCTAAAACAGGATTTTAGAAATTGTGAATTCCATGGACTACAGAATAATGGAGTTACAAAAATATTGCTATATCCTTTTATAATCAATTCTTTTTTTATAGTTTATTAATGGTAGAAGATTTTGGGAGGAATTCAGTGATTCTTTTAGATGTCCACTTGCCTTTTATATCTTTCATAGACACTCCCCCATTTCTTTTTACAATTCATAGAGTCCTTGCCAAAAATCTGCTCTTAGATAAAAAAAAAAGGCCTTTCCCTACCATCTGTGACATCTCCCTTTGCTCTTTCAACCTCCTCTTTGAAATATCTGAATCACTCTCTTAGTAAATGGTGAACCAGGAAGGGTTGACCACAGTAGAAACTTACAAGTCATTCCATACTGCTCTTTGCCCCTTCATCTCTATATAGTTCATCTCCAAGTCTTGTGAATGTTCCTTTTTAAAGTACTCTTCCAGACTTTAACCTTCTACTTCTATGTTGGTCGTTGGTCCATATCAACATATGTCTCCCCTGAATTATAGAACCACCCTTTAAATGTCACTTTCTGGACTTAGCCCCTCCTCATATTCTATCCAGATTAGGTTCTCTGAAACATCAGGTTATAATCCTACTACCCACTTGCTACTAATAGGTCAGAAGAACTTACGGTGGTTTACAAGGCTTTGTATGCACAGGTCTCTGATTACTATTCATATTTTCTCTCTTCTTTCCATTCTGTCCATTTTCCCACTATGTGGCAAACATTGTAAACTTTACTGGGTTCCATGAAAATGTGATGTTCTCCCTAAATACAGCTGGCTCTCCATATTTGTGTAATCCACATCTGCTTCCAACCAATCGTGGATGAAAATAATTGAAAAAACTGTCTGTACTGAAATGTGCAGACCTTTTCTCATTCTTTCCTAAAAACCCCCTAACATTTACATAGCTTTTTCATTACAGTGGCATTTTATATAAAGAACTTGAATGTATGAGAATTATGGTGTCCATACCAGATGGAGAACATGTGTGAGTATCCTAGGACCAATGCCCCATGCATATCAAGGGGCAACTGTCCTGTCCTTTTGCATGTGCTATGTTCCCTGTAAAGGGTACTTATAAATATGTCCCTACCTCCTGCCTTATTTCCCACTATCTTAGGCTTCTGCTAAAATAGCATTTCCCTTGGGAAGATTTCCTTGACCTCTCAGTTCCGAGTTAGGTGCTCCACCCTTGTGTTCTCATGCCACCTTATAAAATTCCTCATTGTAATTATCCTCTCTTGTAATTGTCTTGGTCCCCCAGTAGCCTGCAAAGTGCTAAGAAGGTAGGGTCTCAAGCACATGGTAAATGCTGGCTATATTTCTTAATGGAAATTTAATAAAATCCCTGGGAAAGTATTTATTGAAGCTGGTGGAGAGATAAATTTTGAGCCTACAACTGATTCCTGACAGAGGTCCTTGAAATCAGCTTATGCCTCCTACATTTCCCATCCCTATATTCACATTTGTTTGGCAGAATCATGAAAAAAAAAAAAAAAAAAAAAAAAAAAAAAAAACAAGGCTCCTCAGCTAAGTTTTAAAACTGATTTCCTTGTATAGCCTTCAATACTTTTCACATTTTTTTTCTCACTCTACATCTAAGGAGAGCAAAGAACCCTGGGAAGCCAAAGTATGTTGGCCATGGAGAACCAAGGAAAGAAGAGGGGTTCATTTTATACAGGGTGTGGTAGCCAGGGAGAGGAGCAAAGACTTTATTCTTAGCCCAAATGGAAAGCTTTAAGGAGTTTAAAATGTGGTAATGACTTCATCGCTGGCTGGTTTATGAAAATGGACTCAAGGATGGGCCAAAAGTGGAGAAACCACTGAAACATTGCAATGGAACGAAAATGGCATGACCGTGTATGAAAGAAATGGAGATGGAGAGCGAGCATACTCAAGATATGTTTTGATTAGCTCAGTGGACTAAGTGCTTGCTTTGTCAAGTGCAGGGACCAGGGTTTGATCCCCAGTCCTGCATGTCATGCCTGCCCTGCCTCCAGGATGCCCTGAGCTGGAGACAGAGTCCAGGTGTGGTGGCGCACATCTGTTATCCCAGAGCTGGGGAGGCTGAAAACAGGAGAACCACTACTGAGTCTGAGTTGTGTGGTGAGATCCTGTACCAAATACATAAATGAAAAAAAATATATATATATATATATTGAAGATAGACTATGTAGAAGTGGTTGAGAGTGTGATTTGGGAGAGGAAAAAGAGGAAGGAAGTATGATTTCTAGGGTTTGGGTCAAAGCCAACAGGCTGAACAGTGTTGTCATTTACTGAAATGGGGCGATGGCAACTCCAGCACATGTTCAAAGCTCAGCCAGTTCTCACCTACCCTGTGAAGTCTGTGGTTAACAGCAGCCTCCAATCTTCCCTCTTTCCTCTCAACAACTTAGGGAAGCTTTACTTGCACTACTGATGATTTCCAGAGTGTTCTGAACTTCTCAAACTGGGTTATCTTCCTTGAAGGTAAGAGCCTTCCTTTCATCTTCCAGAAGGCCTGGGACAAAGCCTTGGACTCATTAGGTACTCTGTACAAATCTGCTGCTTGGGGAGCTGAACACAGTGCACCTGCAGCAAATGTCCCAACAGAGGCTAAGAATATCCTGCCATCCACTCAGTGTCTGCATCCTCCAGATTGTATCCCAATTGGACATTTAAAAAAAAAAAACCAATTACCAAAGTATTTGAAACCTATGTTCCTTTCTAAAATCTTAAAGCCGGGCAATTGATTTCTATTATATACTATCATTATTTAGCATTATTCTTTTCACTTGCTATATAGTTATTTTTCTTCCCAATTATTACCTTAAAATGCAACCTCATCTCCTCTTCTATTAAACAGAAATCAAGGCTAAGTTTTTCTTCACTGAAAGCATTCTGACTTATTACAAGTACATTTCATTTTCTACAGTGTTCATTCACACTTTGGTGAGAATGCTTTTTTTAAAAAAATAAAACCTTTAAGATTCCATAATTTTACCTTTCAATTCATTTCAAAAGTATTTTTAATGTTATAATTCTGGTGTATATTTGGAGTTAGACATGTAACTTCCCACACAAAGCTAGGAGGCTGTCTATAATATTTTTAACAGTTAAATGGGAACATAATTATGAAGAATTTACGCAGAGGAAGGAATTCAGCTTTTTCTTGTTCTTCCTTTCAACTCCAGTTTTAAGACTGACTTAGAAAAGTTTTTTTTTGTTCACAATCTACTCTAGTAGTAGCCATTTTATTTAATGTTGTCATATAATTATCCCAATCACCTGGAAAAGGTTTGCCCTTTCACAGCTGAGTGAATAGTTAGCAAGATCAAATAATTTGTCAGAGTGCACATAACTTCAGAGAGTACCATCTGCATCCAAATCCAGTTCTCAGTGACAAGGAAGCTCTAGGCATCCCCCCTACCCAATTCATTCAGATTCTAGTCATGTGGAAATGGACTGTCTCAGGAATAACCCAGTTCCACTGTAGCACTTGCCAAACTACTTCAGAGTACTCCCTTAAGTCAAGCCAAACCCTGAGATTTTCGTTCACTCTCAGCCCTATCATCTAGTCAGTACTCTCTACATAGCCTCACAGGGTTCATACAGTCCCTGACACAGTATGCCTATTTTATGTATAATAAATGCATTTTCTGGAGAGCAGGTCTAGCTTTTTAAAAATTTACAAGAATGTCAAGTAGATTTACCTCCAGCCCTTTCCACAGGCTAAACGCCTTCTCCCTAAGAGTGCAGGACAAGAGTTGCTCTTTTTGTATACTGCGGTCCTATCCATACCTGAAAACAACTGTCATTATCCTTGGAGTGTTTTTTTTCCCTTGGGGTTGAGCAATCCCATTCTTTCCACCTTCCTGTGCAACATGGAACATTCCCAAACTCTCATCCTCTATGGCACCATTCTTTGGAACACATTTTCATTCTTTTCTCAATTGGGACTCAAGAGAACTGCTAGGGATGGATCAAAACTTTCCACTCATTCAATATCTTCTTTCAGAATGGGAATATAATTTATTTTTCTTTGCAAATCTCCTTATAATAGTTGAAGTTTGGAAAGAGCAGCATTATACTCTATATCCCTATACTATCCTTCCACCCTTTGTTCCCTTACGAGAACATTCTGAAATCCAGGGATTATATTTTCTTTGAACTTCTAACTTTAAGACACATGAGAATTACTAGCCAACTATTTGTGTAATTCCACTCCTGGTGAGGATATATAAGAATTTCAAAAGAAAGTGGTGCTGAAAGCCCACACCTTGAGCGCGAACATATTATGACCTATGTATAAGTGGTTAAAAAAATTGAGAGCATCACTGGGGTGGTTTGACACATACCTTACTGTCCTCTGGGCTTTGAAGACTGGAAGACATCTCTGTACCCACAGCATCAGCTTCTCCTACTCAGCTTCCAAGTCAGATAGAGCGAAGACACTCTAGGCAAATAAACTGTCTGGCACCCCAAGCCCCATCCTGCACCCGTGTGGGTGAGCTATCCAATTACACGCTCTTGAAATGCATCTTAGACACCCGTGCTGAGTGATGCTGTGCTGGCGTTATGACTGCGTGGATTTTGCCACAGAATGCACCTCCTGGACAACCGTTCACAACTCCAGGCTCTCTCTTGGGCTGGCGCTTCCACACCACGTCTCTTGGGCCACTACAGAAGGTGGTGTTGCAGCAGGATGGTGAGCAAAGCTTAAGGTAACCTAAAGCCCTCATGAAACGAGACTCCTCTAGCATCAGGAGGCTCCCGGATAGCTAACACCTGACATGCTACCTTATCCACAGCGGCAGCCGCTGTTATGAGTAGAACTTTAACTCCCCTTCCAGCCTCAACTCAAGCTTACCTAGCATGATAATAATTGCAGAGAGAAACAGTTTGTTCTGCTAATTATGTTGCTTATGACTGACAAAGATGGAAACAATAATTTAGTTGGAAATAAGGCATTATGCCCCCCCCCCCGTATATTCGGAGTTACCTTAGATTTGAAGCCATTAAGTTTTTGGGATTGAGAACTATGAGGATGAATTTCAGGTACTTTTTTTTTTAAAGAGAAGTAATATTCTGGAACTGTTCTTGTTCGCTGCCATGGTACCTGGCAATGAATTTAATTTGCTATATTGCACTCCTCAGAGAACATGTTTCTGCTCGTGTGTCAGGTCTGGAAGCTGTCCGCATGCCGAGACAATGGCCCTAAAATGAAGTCTTACACAAACCTGACAAATTATCTTCAGATACAAGCCATCTCAGTGCGCTCCTGCGGAGCCATGAGAATGCCTATTGGTGAGCCACCCAAACAAAACTGGGAGAGCAAATTCTTCAAAAAGCCTCAAATTGCACACCTATTTTGCCAATAATATTTCACCATAAGAATTTTTTAAGGTACTGGCATATTTTCTCTCCTCTTCTTCACCCTTTCCTTTACAATTTTCTTCCTTGCATCCTCCATTGTCCTTTCCTTCCTTCTGCCTGACACTGTCCTCCCTGTCTCCCTCACTCCTCCCTCTCCTTCTTTCTTCCTCCTTCTCTCCTTGCTGCTGCCACTTGTCTTTTTTCCTTGTTCTCCTCCCATATGCTATGGCCCCAACTCTGTATGTAGTTTACTATTAGCCCCCCTGAGGCTCCTAGGTTCTAAATGTCCCACACTGGTCATTTTTATCCTCTCTTGGATGATTAAGATGTTATCCAGGGCGGCGGGGGAGATGGCTCAGTAGGATAAGC
>NW_004524635.1:4379447-4392403 GCF_000260255.1 Octodon degus
CTCCGCGCTACCGTAATCCGCCTAAAGCGGGCGCAGCGAGTCTGTAGCGGGCCGCGGAGAAACCACGTGGACAGAACTTTGGGGGAAGACAGACACGCATGTGGGACGGGCGGTGGGGATCCAGATCTGAAAAGGGCTTTACAGTGACCTCAGAGGATCCGCGGCTTCGGAGCGGTTCCGGGGTACACCTTTCCAACTCCACCTTCCTCTGGATCCCAGAGGTACTGCCCACTTCTGCGGGCGTCCAGTTCGAGGGTAACCTGGGGCCCCAGAGTCCCGAGCCAGCGTTCGATCTGGGCCCTATTGGGCCCCCGCCGATGCCCAGGGCTGAAAGAGCTCGCTGGTTGGGTGAGGGTGGGGAGGTCCCTCTGGACTCCATGAATCGTCACCTCCCCAGCCCTGAGGCACGCCACTCCCGCCAAGTGAGGGGGGAGCACTCTCAGGAGTGGGGAGGAGGGGACCCGAAGCTGCTGATCCACCGGGGAAAACCCGAGCGCCCAGTCCAGGACTCAGATGCCAAAATTATTTTGTAAACAAAACTTAGCTAGAGGACACCACCCTAGCCTGGGGAGGGGGAGTGGAGGCCGAGTGGATGGGGGGGTGGGTTGAGGGGGGAAGCCCCAGCAAGCAGAGGCCCAGTGCAGGGAGAAAGAAGGGGCCTCCAGGGGGGCGGGGGAGATGGCTCAGTAGGATAAGCGCTTGACTGGCAAATGCAAGGATCTCAGTTCAATCCCCGGTTCCGCAAAAAAAAACAAAAAAAAAAAAAAAAAAAAAAAAGATGTTATCCAGGCACCTTCCAGAAGGCGACTTATCACCTCTCTCCTCTGCTTAGCAGTGCTCAATGGCTTCCCACAGTGTTCCGGGTTATATTTTACTATTCAGTCTACTACACAAACCTCCGGTCCAGCACCAGCTTCTGCCCTGCCCCCTGTTCTGCTTCCTACACTTTCCACAGCATCCCTTCACATCTTACACCTCCAAGCACACTGACACCTCCCAAATGACCTTTGCTTGTACATGGATCTGAGAACTGCTGCTTCTAAATGCTCCAGTTCATGAAAAGCGCAGCCTGATTTCTGTGCCTAAGTGCCTGCCTCACATCCACAGGGAAAGTGAATTATTTTCCTACTCCCATGAATAATGCATTGCAAGCATTTACTGCTCTCTGCCCTCCTCTCCTAGTAGCATAAAACTTTCTAGGGCAAATGTGTTGCTGATTTACCCACAATAGTTGCTCAATAAATGTCTGGTCAATAAACTCTGTCTGAGGTTCTCTTGGATATTTTACAAGTACAAACAAACATCATAGAAATGGTGCTTAAAAGTATGAATATGTGTGTTCAAATCTCATCTGAGATTTAAGCAAGTTATTTAATTGCTTGGTGCCTCAGTTTTCCCATCTATAAAATGGAAATTTTAATACTGTCCACCTCTAGTGTGGTCTTGAGGATGAAATGAGTTGCTCTGTGACATAGTTGGACTATCACCTTAAAAAATGGAAAGAAGTGTTATATGAATGTTTGTTAAATAAAGTAGAAGCAATTATGATACCTTCCAGACTCCTCTGTTGTACTTGAGGGATATGGTTCTGGACATTATCAGGATTACCTTGGTTTAGATGCGTGTCTCCTTTATTAGGAATATGTGTCTTCCTTCTTCCTCCAATCAAAGGACAGACGCTAACACAAGACAAAACTGCACTCCTCAAGAAAGCTAAGACTAGGGCTGGGGAGATGGCTCAGTGGAATAAGTGCTTCCCTGGCAAATGCAAGGGCCTGAGTTCAATCCCTGGTTCAGCCAAAAAAAAAAAAAAAAAAAAAAGAAAGCTAAGACTGGGTTTTTGTCTCACTCAGAGCCATTGTGTTGGGTCTGGGTAGCACATGAGAAAAGTAACTAGGTATGTAAATATGATTCTTAGGCGATCATATACAGGAAGGTATTGGTTAGTTCCAAACTGTTTTAAAAAAACGGGTTTATGCACAGAAAAGAATTTTGACAGAAGCCCACCATTATGCAACTTACCCTCAAAGGACAAGCGCAAGGTAGAACTCAGTGGGGTCAGAGACAATGAGCAAAGAGCAGTTTTGATTCCTTTTGCTTGTACTTAAACCAAGAAAGGAGAACCTCCATGATAGAATTCTGTAAAATATATCTTTGCCTACATGCACCCTCTATGTCTGGCCCCACACACATCCTGGCTGAAGACTGGAAAGTGCCTGCCCGCACATACTTAATGGTACAGCTGTTCTAGAAATCCTACAAAAGCTCAAATGGAAGCTCACCTTGGCAGGGGAGCTGCCTTCTGAGACCCCCCCATGTCCCTTGGTTAGCACTCTTCTGGGGAGTTTTTTTTTGCTCTGGGTCCCAAAGACTTGTGCACATGCACAGTTTTCAAACCACTTCTCCTGCACAACAACATCATGCTCACTATCTTCCTTGCCCAACTGTGAGACTTTCTAGAGAGAAAGGGACCCTGTCTGGTTCCCTGTTACCTCCGCAGTGCTTTCCACAGTATCTAGAGTGAATTAGCTGCTTAAGAAACCCTCAGTGGTTATTACTGAACAGGCAAACTATACCATTGTACAGTTGAGGAAAACTCGATGTGATGTGCCCACGGGAGCAGTGCTAAGCGTCTCCCTTGCATACCATTTATCATAACCATAACTGGATGAAGACTATGTAGACGAGGACTATTCACTTTCCACAGAGCTAGAATAGTTGCACAATTCAGCATCTTGTTTCTCAGGAAGGAGAAGTGTTAGGATCCATGAAAAGGATTAGCCACTATTGCATGTGCCATAGGCTGAGCCAAGAATTTAAAAGCTTCCTCATGAACCACAAAAGTAGTTATGACTCACTTATGTTAAGCAAACGTGCACAAGAAAACCTATGTTAAAGCCACAATGTGCTGTCACTATGCACTCAGAATAAATGTAAAAAGAGTGGCATTTCCAAGTGCTGGAGAGGATATGGGACAACTGTAGCACTCTCATTTTCTGTTGGTGATAGTGTAAGTTCATGCAACTACATTGGAAGGCTGTTTGGAAGTTCATAATTCAGAAAAGTATAGTCCTACCTTATGGTATGACAAATCTACTATTAGGCACATAGCAAAATGAAACACATGTGATCCTCAAAAGATAGCCAAAAACTCAACTAATACAGTTTCCTATTAGTCAAGAAGAGAATGAATAAATAAATTATGGTTTAGCCATATACTCAATATCATTTAATAATAAAAAGAATGAAAGAGTGATATACATTGCCATGTGTAAATTTTACTGAATTTAAACTGAAACATCAAATACCAAGAGTTTGTATTATCTAACATCTTATATAGGAAGTTCAAGAACAGAAAAATCACTAGTCTGTGGTCATGAAAGTCAGAATAGTGGTAAACACTGAGGGAACAGGGTGGCAAATGTAGGGCAGGGTGTCAGGGAACCTTTGGGAATACTGAAAATGTTTTATATCTTATTCAAATGTGGCTGTTTTTTAAACAAATGTGGCTATTTTGGCATACCATTAAAACTTTTCTACTTTGCACAAGCAAAAGAGTTGACTAGAAGAGTTTCTGTAAGATAGATAGGTCACCAAGAATCCTGATGAGCAGAAGGGACAGCATTAGTGACAGAGGCAAGTCCTCTGTCATATACACTGAATTAAGTCATCTCAGGAGCAACACCTCTTGAAAGTCATTTCATAAATAATAAAGTTAGAACTCTCTGAAAATCTATTTCCTATTATTTATCTTTTATTTTGTACTTTATATTTTGAGTTTCTCCCATAAAAGAAACGATGAAGTATTTGGGCTTGTGGGGAAAAAAAAAAACCTCTCTGAAGAGGAAAAGCCAGAAAAGGGGCAATAGCGTCTTTTTGAAAAGCTTGACGGAAAGGTTGGAGAAGTCAAAGATGACCAGAAACCACCGATCTTTTGAAGCCTTTGTCTGTCATAGCTCCAGAGAAAGGTGCTCCAGGAAAATGTGCTTTGTCATTTTACAAAAGAAGGCTTTGGCCTCTACACAGGTTAAACTTGATCACACCACATAGGGACCTGGAGAATTCCTTTACTTTTGCAATGTTTCACAACTGTATGCGATACCATTTGGGAAAGAACAAATCTTTGGGTGCGTGATTCTCCCTTGTAGCGAATGTCCTACAAGGCTAATGGCACCCAGAGCTCTTTTCCCAATGACATCAACAAAACGAATGGACACATTTGCAAGTTAGAACCACTAATAATATTTTGGCAGAAGACTCCCTTGACATCCTTTTGCCTAATCTACCCCAAATTAGAATCCAGAATCAGTCATCTCATTGTTGTTTGTAGCACTAACCAGTAAATACTAAACAAGTATAAGGATCATTATTAAATGCAACAATAATGAGAAATGAGTCAACATTAAAAAAATCAGGAATAACATTAAGAAATACAAATTGCCATCTCTTTAAGAAATGATTCATTCAAGTTACATGTTCAGTCTTTGGTGGACTTGAGTTTGTAATGTTGAACTTGAAGTCTATGCTGCATGAGTCAAGCAGTCAGCTATTGGGTATCTTTCCCTTCTTCCCATTAGAACTTACCAACTGGATTGTGACAGAGAAGGCTAGCAGACAACATGAGAGCAAGATCTATCTCTGTAAGGCCTAGAGCATCCATCTAATCCACTTCCCCAGTTTTCCTTTTCTCAACTTCCAAATTTTTACTCCCAATGTCTATCTCACTGTGCAGACTTAAGAAGTAGTTATGTTGATAAATAACATGTTCCTTCAGATTTCATCTAATTGTTATGTCCTTTCAGAGAAAGCCTTTCAGAAGGTCTTTTTCTTCTTCTTTCCAAATCACTGGGTGGTATTTTCCAAAGAGTGACGTGAGAGATGAGTTTGGGATGTAGGACTATGGATAAAGAATTTAAAGAAATGGAAAGTAAAATTTTTATAGTTGTCTTTTTATGATGAAAGAATAACACTCATTTTTCATTTATAGATATAATACATAGTTTCATTTTTAGATAACTTACATAAATCCAAAATGTCAACATTAATAAAACATATGCCTATAAATGAAGTTATGAAATTGGAATCAACACAAAAAACAAATTAAAAACCAGAAAATGACAAAAGCAAAATGCAACTCCAGACCCTCAGCCCAGCCAGAACAATTCCAAAGCACAGAGATGGAAGAAATCAGAAACCAAGCACTAGAACTTCCTGAAATGATACAACAGAAATGAAAAAAAACAAATGGAAAAGACTGTAGAAAAAATAATTTCTCAGGTACAAAAAGAAATCACAATCAAATGAAAAACACTAGAACAGCCATAGATTTTTTTTTTAAAAGAAGAAGAAATTAGGAAAATGATGGAAACTATGAATGCCCAGCATAGAAAAGAAATAAAATCAATGAAACAGATTCACACAGAAATCCTAAAGATTAAAATCTCCACTGAAGATGAAAGTATACACAGCAGACTGAATGAAGATGAGGACAGAATATCAGATCTAGAAGAAGGAATTGCGACTAGTGGCCCCCAAAAGAAAAATATCTTAAAAATAGCAAGAAACTACTAAAAATAAATTCAACAGCTGCAAGATGAAACAAAGAAGAACAACAGAAGGTTTGTTGGAGTCAATGAGAAAGTTGGAGAAAGCACAAATGTCATATAAAACTTCTTCACAGAAATAATGGCAGTGGCCGGGGAGATGGCTCAGTAGAATAAGTGCTTCCCTGGCAAGCGCAAGGGCCTGAGTTCAATCCCTGATTCAAAAAAAAAAAAAAAAAGAAATAATGGCAGAAAATTTCCAAACATGCATAAAAAATTGGCATACAAATAAAATAAGGCATATAGACCTGTAAACAGTAACGACCAAAGCAAATATATACCAATGCATACAATAATCAAGGTTCCAGAAATCTAGCTCAAGAACAGAATATTAAAAGCAGTTACAGTAAGGAAACAAATCACTATAAAGGAAAGCCCATTAGAACCACAGTAGACTTCTCAACCCAAGCCCTCAAATCAAATTGAATTCTGAAAGAGATATTTCAAGTCCTAAAAGAATACAACCTATAATCCAGATTGATGGATGCTGAAAAACTGTCTTTCAAAATCGATCGAGAAATAAAATTCTTTCATGACAAAGAGACTGAAGAAATCCATGACTACCAGACCAGCTCTTCAGAATGCTCTGAGTAATACAGTAGAAAAAGAAAACAAGGATCACAAGCAGTAGTCGTATTTTTCACTTACAGATACAACACATAGTTTCATTTTCAGATAACTTATATAAATCCCAATGTCAAACGTAAGAAAAAGTAAACCTAGAAATGGATTTATGAAATTGGTATCAATACAAAAAATGAAATAAAATAAAAAGCAGAAAATGACAAGCAGAGAAAAATGCAACCCCAGACCCCCAACCCACCCAGGCCAAGCCCAGAGCACAAAGAGATAGATGCCATTAGACAGAACACCCGTAGACAGAAGTCACAAGACGAGGGAAGCCATTAAACAGAGGGGAAAACAGGGAACAAACAAAAAGAAAATATTATGAGAAAGATAAGCCAAAATGTTTCTGTCATCACCATTAATGTACACGGTCTCAATGCATCAATCAAAAGAAATAACTGGCAGAATAGATCAGGCAAGACAAGATGCCATATTCTAGAAATGCACTTATGTGAATTTGGAGGCAACCTGAGTCCAAGATGGGCTTCTAGAATTTGAAAGCCTACCTAGCTGATATGAATTTTTTGGAATGGAGAGCCACAATGTTCATAAGGTTTCCTAAAGTAACCTGACTCCAGGATGTGAGGAACGATTGTCCTAGGACCAGTGCTGTGCTGCTCGATACAGTAACTGGAAACTACCACATGACTAGTTAGCACTTTACAGATGGCTGGTTTGAAATGATATGTGCTGTTAGTCACCAACGTGCAACAGATCTGGAAGATTTAGCATAAGAAGACAGTAAATCATCATAGTAACAGTTTTTATACTGGTTAGTTACTGGAATGGTATTTTGGATACTGAGTTATATAAAATGTCGTATGGAAATAAACCTCACTGGTTGCTTTGGCTTTCTAATGCAGTTACTCAAAGACTTATTATTACATGTGTGCCTTGAATTTGTGGCTTATATATATTTAGTGGACAACACTCGGTTAAAGCATATAGCCAAGAAAAATAGTCTCACAAGTTCATGTGTAATTACCACTATGAATATATTTTAAAGTATACTTATAAAGTAAAATCTAGAGAAGAATTTGGAGAAGAGATAGTTTAAAAAAAATTGGTTTGGAGAGAAACAATGTTACTGGTATTAATTTAACTTTGTCATTAATCACTTCACCAAAAAGTAAGCCAATACTAGAAGCCTAAATGTTTTTACCTGTTCAAAACAAAAAACGGCATTCACATAATTTTATTATTATTATTATTATTATTTTATGAATTTAGTACAGGGTATAACAGGATCTCACTACACAGATTGGACTTGTAGTGATTCTCCTGTTTCCAGCTTTCCAAGTGCTGGGATTACAGGCTCATGCCACCACACCCAGTCTCGTTCATCATTTTAGCACACCCCAGGGGCAGGGCTGGTACAGCACACTGGGGATCCAATCCCAGCCTCTGAGCCTGCCAAAGAAGGCGCTTTAGTTATCTGGCAGGCCTCATAATTTTAAACAGAGGTAGAAAATGGTAAGTAGGTAAAGGGTTAAGTGCTTTTTCTCTTCAGAATCTAATCAACATCCACCAAATAAGAAAGGGTTTATTGTATTTGCCTTGGCCGGCCCAGCTCCCACCTCTGTTTTATGACCCTCCTGTGTAATTCAGTGTCTAAGTCCTGTGGGGAGCTCCTGAAGGTACAGGGAGGCAGTTTGGTTCTGAGGCATCCCAAATAAGCTTTTTGAACATTTTCTTTTGAACTCAAAGCTGAATGCTGCAAGGGATAGTTGCCCTGAAGCAAAGAATATTTTTTTCATTTTTATTATCAGAGTTTTGACTCTTCTAGGATATCCTGTTGAAAGTCATTTCTTGATAGGAACTGGTGTCTCCTGTGGCTGAGCAATGTGAGGGTAGAGCTTCACCATCATTTTATTATACAATGCTGTTTGTAATTTTTTACAGGGAAGATCAAAGCCTTCAGCTCCAACTGCCCTTCCCAACATCTTGCCACCTCTCTGGACACAAATACTACCTGTGTGTTATTAAATGGGCTAGTCTCAGGTTGATGACAATACAGAACTCATGAGCAGTTGAACCATAAATACGTTTTCTCATGACCATTGCACTCTGACCCATGGTTCTTCCATTCGCTCCACTCCATCCTCTCCCCAAAATTTAAAAGCAGGTCTGATGTCCATAGTTTCCCTAAAATTATGTCTTCAGAAGAGCTTCAAGTGGTCCACATATAAAATGACCACCGTCGTTTCCCCAGTGAATTGCCTATTCTAACACATTCAGGCTCTAGGCAAGCACAGTTCCTAATGACCTTTTCTGGATTCTCTGCTTTGTTTCCTGGGAGTGGCATTTCTAACCTATAAAATGACAATTTCTTCCCAAGCCAGGCAAGAAAGGAGCTGTGTTAATGGTTTTGTTCCCTTTTTGAAGATCCTTAGGGCAGCAACAATAATGATACAATGCAGCAAGCTATGGTGTGTTTGTGGGTCTTTTAGTGCTGAGTGTTGACTCAGGTGTCTCCAATTTTACTGTGCATAAAAAGTGTCTGGGGATCTTGCTAAAGCGTAGGTTCTGTTCCACCAGACTGGGGCGGGGGGTTGTACTTCTGTCAACCTCCCAGGCTCCACCAATGCTACTGGCCATTAAGAACACTCTGACTAGTAAAGAAGAACATCTCTGAAAACACTCCTATGCCTTGGAGTCCCTAATTCTATGCAAGCAAAAATGTCAATAGCTGGCCTAAGTAGGGACAGAATTTATCCAGGACCTATTAGAAGACTCCAGAAATCTGAAACATCTCTCTAAATAGGAAGGTGTAGAAATGAAATCTGCACGTCTATCTCCAATCCATTTTAGTATCTTGTAATCATATCTGACCGGTTCTGTAAACTGTGTATTTAGCTACTTTGTTCACAGAGTATCTTATTAAATGATCCTCTACACCTGAGCTATGTCTTGGATACTGTTGGGTGCAAAGTGCATTTCAAGTTTATTCAGTAACTTCTTACATAAAGTACATATTATAAGTGAAAAGATTTTACTAAACAAATATTTCCTACCCAATTTATTTGTTCTGCAAGTACTAATAATCCCTGTCAGAGTTGCATAAAGTAGAATTTCTCTTTTAATACATAGCCGATAAGTAGGAAAAAGCCTCACTAATGTTCATCAAAAATATAAAATTTACAGAATGTCCACCAGAATTGCTTCTCAATTCCAGGTAGGTATGAGTACTCTATGTATTTGATGCTGATATCCAATTTTTCCAGTAGTCAATTCCTTACATACATTTAATCCAATTTAACCATTCCAAATTCTAAAAAAATGGTAAATCATACAAAGTGAAAGTAAAAATAAAGTTTACGTATGATTTTTATATGTGATTTTTTTCTAACCCTGCAGATAGTTTTGCACCACATGAATAGAGCACTGCGTGCCCAATACTGTGGTAGAAGGAAGGTGCAGGTGAGGGATGACTCTTGGCTGTGTGTGTCTGTGTGGGGAACAAGGCACCTGACTGTGTATTTACATCAGAACATGACCAAGTTAGAGTCACCCTCACACAACCACACTACAGTCACCTGCACATGACCACACGCTAGTCACCTGCACACAACCAGCCTAGGGTCACCTGCACACAACCACATTAGAGTCACCTGCACACTACCAGCCTAGTCACCTGCACAGGACCACACTAGAGCCACCTGCACACAACCAAGCTAGAGTCACCTGCACAGGACCAACCTAGAGTCAGCTGTACACAACCAGGCTAGAGTCATCTGTAAAATACAATGGAGGAGACTAGAAGGCTGGAATTGTTGCTAGATGGCCTAGAGGGGTCTCTAAGCCCTAAAACAGTCTGCACCCTTGTACACTTTGAATTTTCAGGGGAAAATATAAGTATGTATGCCTAGGTAACTTTAGTAAGTTTTAGAACTTAGATTGATTTTTAGCAAGGGCAGAAGGCAGTGGTCTTTAGTTATGAGGCCACTTACTTGGGGTACCTGGTGTCATTTAATCTGAAAGACTAAAGAAGGTCAAGTGGAATATGAATTTGTTTTTGTTTTTATATCAAAGCCCAAGTGAGGCCCAAGAAATTCTCTTTATTGGATGTATTTATTTTCACATAACTAGATAAATAATAGTAATTGGAAATAGCAGCTAACTGTTATGTTTATAATTGTTTTTATGTGTCAGGGAATACTGTTTCAAGCTTTTTACATATATTAATCCATTTAATCTCAGGAACCCTCTTGAGATATTATAGCTGAGAAAATGAGGAAAGGTAAGTTCAACTTTTTCATCACAGTGGCGCAGGTAACACATGGCAAAATTAGTACGTAAAAGCTGAGAGATGTGGTCCTAGGACAGTGGTAGAAAGCCTTTGGCATCAAGCCGCCCTGGATGAATGCATCACTAAAGGCTCTAGAAGGTTCACTATCAGTGTTGTACAGCTACCTCGCCGCGCAGGGTGGTGTGTGGCAAGCATCACAGGTGTCACCCTGGACCTCTGTTAGCAGTATCAACTCCCAGGCTCTGCCCTAGACTGCTTGATTAAGAATTAGCATTTTTAATAAGATACACTGGTGGTTTGTATTAACATTAAAACTTGAGAAGCAGTGCTGTAAACTGCCAGAATATGCTCTACCTTTTGGCAAAATAGCTCTTCCTTACCCTGACCTAATCCTCATTCTGAAGGGCTGAAAGAATTCTGCTATCACAAACCCCCTAGCCACCATGGACACCACCCTTGTGGTTTTGTGTGTCTCCACTTCATGTTGATTTGATCAAAAGAAGACTTTTTCTAATATATCCATTAGCAAACCTTTCTTTACTTCCTTCAGAGAAATTCGGTTCTAATTCGGACCGCTTGGAGATCTATCTTTCATCCTGCAAGCACATTGGTCAAGTCACTTTCTATGTAAATACAATTCTTAGAGGAATTCTGTTGCTACTGCTAGATATCAACTGACTGTAACAGTTGCTTCTGGTCTAATTTCTTTTTAATTGTAAAAATACAAGACACAAAAAACTATAGACATGTTAACCTTTTGCCTTCCACTTCTACTCTCTTTGAATTATTTTAGTTTGAAAACAACAAGGAGAACTTTCTCACTAATTGTGTTTTAATTTAAATTTTTATTAGTCCCTGTTTCCTGTACATATTTACATTTCTTGTGTGGAGTTGGGATATAACATACCTTTCTTTCTTTTCTTCATCCCCTTGTCTTTTCCTCCCTCTGTCTCTTGATGGTCTTTCCATCTGAGAAAAATCCATCTCCCTACAGCAAATAATCTATCTTTTGCTTTGCTCTTTATTTATGATTTGAGTTTGTCATATAAGAGAAACTGTAAGACACTTAAGCTTGTATGTCTAGGTTGTTTTGTTGAATATGACAGTCTCATGGTATACTCATTTTCCTACAAATGACTCAGTTTTTTTCCTTTATAGCAGAGTAGTACTCCACTGTATATGTCATGGCTTGTGTCTAGATGTTCCCCCAAAGCCTTATGTCATCATAACTTTTTCAGTGGTGGCTGGATCCAGAATGTGTGACGCTGGAAGGGATGCATGGTGCCATTAAGATTCAGGGTGTGGGTGCCATCCGCCCTAAATAGTCTGGATAAGATATAAGGGATAGAAAGAGCGGTGTTCATCCCTTGCTTTGTTTTGCTACCTTCTGCCTGCCACAGACAAGTTCTCCTCTGTGATGCTCATTTGCTGTGCCACCCTCCTATTAACTGAAAACTTTACAAAATGTGAACTAAATAAATCTTTGCCTCTTTACCTTAGGGTTTCGGGTATTTTGTTTCAGCAATAAGAGAGAAATAACAAACACTGAATTTGGTACCAAACATGAGGTCATTGCTATGACTATACCTGACCATATGGTTCAGCAACCTTTGGGAATGGCTTGTGGGAAGAGTTTAGAAATGTTTGGAGATGGTAGCTGAAAACACAGTGCTGGAATGCCTTAGGCTGTACGTGAGGGAGATTCTAGTCAGAGCTCAGAAGACCAGAAGGCTGATAGAAATCCTGCTGTTAAAGACCAGGCTTGGGAGGTTTCTGCTGGGAAGAAGGATTGCATTGGCTGTTGGAGTCCATCCAATGTGTATTTTGCCTTGGCAGAAAGTTTGTCTACATTTTGCTTGTGTCCAGAGACTGCCTGGGACTGAAATTAAGGGAAGTGGACTAATTAATCTGCCAGAAGAAATTTCAAGGCCATTTAATGTTGAAGCCATGGCATGGCTGCCGTTGGGAGCTCTGAGCCAGATTTGTATTGAGAATCAAGAGAAAACTGGCCAGTAGAATGATCTAAAATGCTTTGAGTTTGTCCATAAAGGGAGCTCCAGGTAAGCTGCAAACTGCAAAGATTGAGCAGAAGAGATCTTAATTGCTAAAAAGGAACATGAAAATAGAAAAGATGGCTTAAGGGCATCACAAGAAGCAGCAAGATTCCATTCTTTGTAGTCTCAAAAATGCAAAAATGAAAGAATTCACGTTGAGAAAAGAGCCCTAGATCACAAGGTGCCAGAATGGTAGCAGCCTAGGGAAGCTGTTTCTTGCGATTTGGTTCATAGGTACTTGACCCTATAACCAAGAGAGAAGGAAGTCTGCCTACTGCTCCACCCAGCAGCAGACTATCATCATCCATGTGGCACTGATTTTAGATGCACGAGGGATGCAGGAATTGTAGAATCAAGAAAGCTTCCACCCAGATTTCAGAAGAAGTCCTGGGAAGCTGGCAGTGTGTCCCCTGGAAGGGCAGT
>NW_004524635.1:4392717-4404145 GCF_000260255.1 Octodon degus
TTTGGATTTGCTTTGATTCCATTCCTTTGCATCCTCATTGTAACTTTGGGCATGGAAACATCTGTACTGTGCCATTAAATGTTGGAAATGTTAGTTTTCTTTTCATTGCACAGGGGCTTACCGCTAAGAGTTGGCCTTAAATTTCAGAGAAGACTTTGGATTTGGAGTTTTCAGCAATGCTGAACCTGTTAGGACTTTGGCAACCTTGTAGGTAGACTAAATGCCTTTTGCATAACAGGATATGTGTGAGTCTTTGTGTGGGGAAGGAGTGAAAAGTTATGGCTTTTGTATAGATGTCCCCTCACAAAAGCCTGATGTAGTCACAGGAGGAGCTTTTTCAGAGATGGCTGGATCCAGAGTGTGTGACCCTGGAAGTGATTCATGGTGCAATGGATCAAGGGCACTAGGATTGAGGGTATGAGTGCCACCTGCCCTAAATAGTCTAGACAAGATATAAGGGATAGAAAGAGCTGTGGTCATCTCTTGCTTGATTTTTTTTTCCTTTCTGCCTCTGCTTACCACAGAGTAAAATAACACATTTAATTTTTCCATCCATCTGTTGATACATAGGCTGCTTCTAAGACTCAGTTATTATGAATTGTGATGCTATAACATGGGTATGCATGTAGATACTATAGTATGATATCTTTAACTCTTTTGGGAAGATACTTAGAAGGGGAACAGCTGAGTCAAGTGGAATTTCCGGTTTTAGCTTTTTGAGGAATATCCATACTGATTTCCACAGTGGTTGTACTAGTTTACATTCTTGGTACTAATGTAGAAAGATTTTTCCCCCTAAAATTTGCCGGAATGTATTGTCATTTGATTTCTTGATGACAACAATCCTTTCTGGGGTAAGGTGGAATTTTGATGTGTTAAAATTTGCATTTCTCTAATGCTCAACCATGTTGAGCATTTCTTCAATTAGCTTTTGGCCCTCTGAACCTCTATCTATTCATTTCATTGACCCATTTTTTGAGTGGGTCTTTTGTGGGGGTCTCATTTTTTGAGGGGTTCTTTATACATTTTATAAATGGGAAAAATAACATATTAAATAAAAACATAAATCATACCTGAGCAAAATGACCATGATTGGCGGCCCACAGATCATAGATACCAAAGAACAGAGGCCACACTTCAACTATATACCTAAAAGTCCTTGTAATCTCAGCTGTTGACTACTCAGTGGGATAGCCTAAAAAATCTATTTATTGTTCTTGATTGCCAGAAAATCAGATAGGTAAATGCTTTTTCTTTTTTATCTGTTTAGTACAGGGTCTACAGGGCCTCACTACACAGACTGGACTTGTAGTGATCCTCCTGTTTTCAGCCTCCCAAGTGCTGGGATTATAGGCATGCACCACCATGCCCAGTCTCCATCACTGTCTAAGGGTGCCCTGGCAGCAGGGCTAGCATGGCACACCGGGGATCAAACCCTGGTCCCTGCTGCTGCCTAATCAGGCGCTTTAATCTTCTGAGCTATCTAGCTGGCCCCAGTAAATGCTTTTAACATAATCATATTTCAATGCTAAACCTGCTTTGATGCAAAACAAGTGTCATACTAATTAAATTAAAAGGAAGACATGAAATAAGTGTAATAGTATTTTGGATTACATGGAAATATCTGGATATAGTGAGTTAAATAGATCAGTTCAGCAGATGCCTATATATTCAGGGTTTATCTCTTCAGAGAGTGCATCAGACTCCTGCTTCCTGCTTCTGGCTGATTGTCTTTTATGTTTTGATAGACAACAATAAGAGGCAATAGAAGTGAAAGAAGCCAAATATGCAGTTGATCAGATGAATTGATTCCTTGTTAATCACTCTCATAAAAGACTTGCTGGGAGGAAAAGGTTAAGCTCACCGCTAAGCGGTGTTCACTTGATGATGGAAGACATGCAGCGCATCGCTGCTGTCTCCAGTCCTCTTGGCACGGATCCATAATGCCTGGCCTGATACGCTACTCCACCACATTAAATGCTTCCTTTCAAAGGAAGAAAAACAGTATTGAAAGAAAATGATTCATCTACCCCTGATTAACTGCAAAGGATTTTAAAAGAACAAGGAAACAATCTCCTTGTCTTTTGATGATCTGTCAAAATATGACCATCCTTGCTAGGTTTTCCTCTTATTCATTTTGACTTTGAAGGTGTATTACTGTGTCACATGTTTAAAGCAGAAATGAAGTTCAGGTAAGTGTGTTAAACCATAATACAGCAGTAGTGTAGAAACGAAACCAGCCATTGCTCACAGCAACAACAAATATAAAACAAAAACAAAACAAGGGCTAAACATTGGAAATGGATTTTTGGACTTATAGCTCCCTCTCCATTTTTCCTCCTCTAAAAAAGTTCATCTTTTTCTTGCTTTTTTAAGACTGACACAGATTCTCATGTTCTAAGTAAAAGTTTCATAGGTTACTATACTCCATCATTAACTCTTCCTCTTCTTAACATCTTCAATATGTAATACTGGCCCCATTCATTATGCTTTGCCAAAAATAATTAACAACATACAGTTACAACTATTTACTTTTTTTGCACATATGGACCTTGCACCCCCAAATTAATTTTAAATTTCTACACAATAAAATTGACCACACTTCTCATACTCCCTACTGGTGTAGCATAGTGTTTTACATAGAGAAAAACAATATATATTTAACTACATATTTTTCCAAAGGGAAGTGGCAACTAGCTGCTTCATTTATTATTAACAAGAAGCACCATCACATACCAGAAATTGCTGGCTTTTCTGTGATCTGCTCACATTTCAAGAAAAAAAAAATCACCCAATCAGTGTGGTCTTCTCAGATAGTTGCCACTGAAGTTGCTCATGAAACAGGTCAGCAGAGCACAGAAGTCCACAACTGTAGAAACACATGTTTAACATAACCTCGGTAATCAAACCAAGATTTTCATAGGTAACCATTTAGTGATAAACTAGTTTTTCATCAGAATAAATGCTATAGGACCACTGCTCATTCTCTTACATCTCACAGATGTAGTTAGTAATTAAGAAATTTAAATTTTGCCTCTGATTCAACCACAAACTTGCAGTAAGTCTGTTGGCAAACAGTACCAGTGATAGTTTAAAAAGTTCACCAGTGGACAAAAAACAGACTAGACACATTCTAATCAGATACTATTGTGTGAATATAGTACAGGTGTTTTGAAAGATGGCCTTATGAACTAATGAGGGGGCATGGAGCAATTTAAAAGTAGAGAATAAATGACCAGTTTTGGGGAAAGTATCTAGTTAGAGTTTTATAACACAGCATACACTCTTAAAATGCTGTTTGGCTAAGAGTCTTAAGGAAAAACAAAACAAAACAAAACATACTATTAAATATTTAGTAGACCTCTAAATGGGGAAATAGGTAATTGCGAAAACAACAGAAGAAATTACAAAAAACTAATACATTCATATAGATTAAATTTAAAAACTCTTAGATAACAGATAAACATAAAACCAGTCTACTTATTAGGCACCTACTATGTGCCAGGCATAATTCTAGGTCCTTGAGATATATATGAAAACAAATCAGGCAAAAGTCCTACACTCCTGTTATCACAGGGCTTACATTTTACTGGATAAGGACTGACAACAAAACTGGGTTAGGTGGAACCTGCTTGTATTCCCAGCTCTGAGGCAAGAAGATTGCTTGAGCCCAGGAGCTCAAGACCTGCCTGGTAAGTAGCATAATGAGATCCTTATCTTAAACAGAGGACAGGGGAGACTGAGGAAAGGAGAGGTGGACAGAGGAAGGGAGTAGAAAAGGACAACCATGAGAGAGTCAGTTTAGATGAGCAAAGATAAGGGCAAAAGAAAGGAAAACTAGAGCGAAGAAGGGGATTAGAATTGAAAAGGGTTGGGTTTGATGCAAGGTTGGTGCAAGTTAAATAAGGATGTCAGGGTAGACCTCAAGAGAAAGAGGCAATCTGAATTAAGACTTGCAAGATGTGGGAGAGTGAGCGAGTGGCCATCTGGGGGACACATGAGAGCATTCCAGGCAGAAGAACAGTTATCTACTAACATAGCAAAGAAAGAGATTAGAAAATACATTGGCAATGAATGAAACAGAAAAGAGAGGATATCCTTAGCAGAGAAAAAAAAAGTTACTGAAAGTGAATTATCACTTTACCCTCACTACCATTCTCATGAATACCTAAAATTTGGCTACACATATGGTGCGTATCTCAGGAAAGGAAGGAAAGAAGAGGAAAAAAGAGAGAAATTTTATGAATGCTTCTAGGAGAATCATTTGCTCAAAGTCCTTAGAATGGAGAACACATATAATTTCTGTCTTGAGATTTTCTATTTGGTTAAGTTGCTTCCTAATGACTGGAATTAAGTCCTTTCAATGGAACTGCACAAAAGCAAATTCTGCTCAAACACTTACAATATACAATTTCATTTTTTCTGGCATGAACATTAAACTACATTGGTCAGAGAAAAATCTCTTGCTAAATTAAATTTGGTTTGATTAGGAAATTTGTGTGTCATGCAGGTAAAGCACAGTATGAGTGAGTTAAAAAATGTCCTGTCTATTGAAAGAAATATTTTAAAAGATGATTCAGTTTTTCCATGCTTCATTAATGAATGAAGTTTGTGTTGGGAGTGAACTAGGCTGTGGCCCTTGTTTGGGACTCAACCAAGAAGTAAGCAGGTTGTTCTTTTTGAAGAGAAGCAATGCAGTCTCAAAGACTAGAAGGTTTGAATATCTTCAAGTCCTTTCTGTCCTGGCTCCACGTGACCCCTTCGTGCCATTTCCTAGCACTGTCATCATTTCCTTCTCAAAAACATTTTCCTTGCTCTGCTCACACCCAGTTTTCTTAACAGGCTCCATGAGGCAGCTTGGTGCTGTCTTATCTGGACTGGCCTATATCCTTAGCAGAATTTCAACCAAACTAATTATCTTTCATTTTATTGCTTGACTTCTAAAACAAACAAATGTAAAATTTAAATAGGGTTAGTTCATAGCATTTCAGGGAGAGGAAGGTGCTTGTTAGAGGGTCAGATACCTTAGAGCAAGGATACAGGTCTGAGGGCAATTACTTGATAATACTTGACGCCTTCCAAAAGCAAAAAGGCTGACTCCATGAGTAGCCTGTTTGACAAGTATGACCGGAGGCCGGTCTCTCAACCTTAGTCACCAGAACTTTGACTCTGCTAGGATGTATGTGAAGAACTTTACACTTTATAGGTCACTGAAAAAAGCATTTAGATGTGTCAAAACAGAAGACTAACAAGTTATGAAGAATTTCCTCAAAATTTTTAATAGTACATGTCAAAGGAATGCATGACCAAAATGAGGTTCATGATTGTGAAACAGTGATTATTGAAAAATGACAACCCCAAATTAAAAAAACAACAGCACCTCCCTGCACTCCAGAAGGACCAAGCCTAACTATGGCACTTCTTGGGCGATGGTCAGTATGGCTTTGGGTGGAGAGATGCCAAGGACCACTTCCAGGCTCAGCACCTTCTTAAGTCTCAGAAGTTATTTTGATATTTTCCTCTTTTTCATAATATTTCCAATTAGGTCAAAATTCTTGAAAGGGGTTCAGGAAGGACTTTTCCATGAGGGGAGGTAGAGTTGACACCTAGGTCATCTATAACTCTTAGGCTGAGTATAGATCAGAGTGATCTTACAGAGCAGCCTTGAATATGCCGTGCTTGGACCCTGGTCCATCTGCAGAGTTCAGAAGGCAGAAGTGTTTGCTTAAAGGACTATCAGTACATATCATCTGGCCGATTTAGGAGGTCATATACCCAGAGAGAGAACACTGTATATATATATATTAATCATACTTAACTTGGTGAATCCCTTTATATCTATGGAATCTGATAGAGAAGTCCAACAGATACAAGATACACCTAGGGCTGGTGATTCCATCCACCAACATACCCCCCAGCAGAGACTTATAAGTGGATTCTCAGGTCCCCAAAAGCTCAGAGGACTTGAACTAGAAAATGGTGATTCTAAAAGGCTCCTGGTACTCTACTGGATGCATTATGGGAGGGTGATGATCTTGGCTTTTGTGGCCAGTGGAATCAGGTACCATACTCAGAACCTGAACTCCCCAAACCTCCACATGGTATACCTCAACGATGTTATGGGTTAGAACATGTTGAAGATTAGTCATTAGGTCCACAGCATGGAATTCTGAGGTTGCTTTTTCTGATTCTGGTGATCACTGAGCAAAAGAAGTACTGGAAGAACATGGTCTCTGATCCTTAGAAAATTTGCATCATGACCTTCGACCTGACTCAGTGCATAGCCCACATTGAAAATTCAAATATTTAGCAATAGTATTTTCTTACTTTGAATTATTTACTCCTTTATATTTATTGTTAAAGGAAGTATAATTTATGCAGAGTATATACAGATGAATTTTGACAAATATCGTGTAGCCTATACTTTAAGACAAACATTTCCATCATTTCAGAAAATTCCCTTACTCCCTTTGCCTATCAAATCCTTTCTTTTCCTAAGGTAACCACTGTTTCTATTCCTACCACCGTATATTAATTATAAGTTTTCTAGAATCATATAAAATGGATTAATAAGGTGTACATTCTTTTGGGACTAATACTTCATGTTTTGAGAATCTACAGAAATCTCTTGTTTGTCTTGTCTGTAAATTGATGGCACTGCCCTGGAGGACTGTGCTCAGGTATTCTGAGGTGCCCTAGGTTTCCTGATGTGGGGGAGGGGAGCTCAGAAGTAATTCTGATTAGGAGAGGGTGAAGAGGAGGCTGAGGAGCAGAGGTGGAAGACACCCTTCTTGTGTTGAAATAGAATAGTTATCCTTTCCCATAAGTTAAAGATGGAATCCACTAAAACTCTTTTTGGCAGAGGGGAGCATTACTCGTAAAAAAAAAAGTGTGTGTGCATGTGCATGTGTGTGTGTATGTGCAGGTGTGTGTGTGTGTGTGTGTGTGTGTGTGTGTGTGTGTACCACAGAATCTCAAAGATTCTTAGTGAGCCCCTTCTGGGAGCATTCCACACAACACTGATAGATAATGTTTTCTGCTGTGTGAGCTGTGACTGCTCTCCTCAAGGGAGGTCTGGGAGACAGAGGCAGCCAGACTGGGGACCCTGAGGGAGGGCCTGGGCTCTGGGCACTGTAATATTAGTCCTGGTTACAATCAGATAGCACCAGCCAAACTGAGGCGCCTAGACAATAGGCCAGAGGCCATGGATGAGGGGAAGCACAAAGACAGCATTCAAGAGACCGGACTCCTGCAGCCAGAGAGCATTTCTATAGACTCCACCAGACGCTGGCCCAGTCTGAATGTCACCTTACTGCCAGAAAGCCATTTTTTTCATGGTGAGCTTTTAAACTGCTAAAAATAATAAACACACAGAAGAAAGTGCTGACACAATCTTAAATGCAGAGACAAACTGAAACTATTGCTTTAATAATGAAAACAAACTGAGCTCTAAACTATGACCCAGTGTCCCAACAGGCTGCTTGCCATTAGCATACACCTCATGATGAAAGGGGGACTTCTGAGGGCCATCAGTAAGGACAGGGGATCTTCACGGCACAGGTGCTCATCTCTATCTGATTTTCTCTAGCCAGTTCTTATCTAATTCTTCCGCTTTTTTAGCACTCGAGGAAAAGACACACAAGAAGACTGTTGGATCTTCACGGGGAGTAAGTTTCAAGTGAAAAGGGGGCTCTTTTTGATGACCTTTAAGAGTGTTTTATAAATTTTCTTTTTTCTGATACGTATTTTTTAGTGCATTCTTAATAGTGTGTATTTCTGGATACCTACAAAGCTCAAAACTATTGAATCACAAAAGCAGCGCTGCAACAAGTTGGAAGCTAATTCTCACAATGCTAAAAAGTACCAATGAATAGCAAAATATCACAAGCTTGCGAATAAGTCCAGCTTTATATCTGACCTTCTGATGCATTAAATCATGTGTGGAACTTGGCACCCACTCACGCTGGCCGATGGGAGGGAAACCGCAGATCTGGAAAAAAGGAAACATAAGAAGATAAATATAAGTTGGTTTTTCTTTTTCTTTTTTCTTTAAAAAGTTCTTCAACATTTGATTAATCTGTAACTGCTCTTATTTCTATGCTTAAATAGAGTCTGGTTTCAGAGCTGTCTCTGATTTTGAATACATGCAAATAGACTTTGATAAGATCTCATTCAGAAGGGGAGATGGTTTCAGGGAAACGGATTTTAACACAAGGGCTGTAATAACATTACAGGCATGGGACAATTTTCATGGCTCCCAAAGACCTACTTTTCTGTAGAGTGCTAAGAACAAGACCCAAGGGTTTTGGATGCCCAGCCTGGGAAGACGAGTAGAAGTCAAATGTGAATCGCAAACTGATTAGAATTTTTGTGTGAAGAGAGAAAGCTAAAAAGAATCTGGCTTCCTGTCAGAGACTAGTCCCTAGGACAGGTCTTCATGTCTAACAGGTCGGCCTGTGCTGCAGAAACAGCCCTGCTAGGCAGCACCTGAGCCGGGTGCTGGGCATCATCAGCGGATGCACCGGGCTCTGCACTGGACCATGGAGCTCTGGAGCACCTAGATGGTGCAGAGTTCAGTCCTACTGGGAATGGCTCCCGCAGATAGAAACAAGATGCGAGGAAGCCAGACAGCCCATGGCATCTGGCTGTGTGGCCAGGGATGTCTCCAAGCATCTGCAAGGCAAATGAGAAGCTGCTTTTAAAATGCGCTCCCATTATTTTTGTGGTGATTGTTGTGGGGAGTTTAGAAATCACTGAAAACCACAGGTTAGTAAAACAGACGCTGGATTCCCACTGCCTAGACTGGCCCAGTGTTAGCATTTTCTCATATCTGTTCTATTTTTTTTAAATTAAAAATAAAGCATAAGTATAATCTCTTTAATACCATCCCAAGTCCAGACCGTAAATGTATCTTTCTGGGACATTTTTTTGGTTTTTCATTCACATACATTTCTATGTATCCAGGGCAGTGAACAGAGTTTGTGTGCTTTTAATTTAACTATATGCTATGAATCTCTATATATGTATCTCTCTATCTACATTTTTACTCAACATTATGCCTTTGAATTCTAACTATGCTGATCTATAACAGCTCATTCCCTTTAACTGCCACATCGAATAAATATACACTTCGTTATTGTCTTTTCACCCAACACCCAACATTTATGGCACCATAAAAGCGCTTGTTATATCATTAAAGTGATTGTTGGTTACGTGTGGGTGTGCATATGCATGTGTGTATGTGCACGTTTCTCTGCTCGAGCCTGGGCTTCTTGGAGACGCTGCTTTGCCTGTTTTCAATGCCTCTTCAACACTCTGACTGCCACAGGATGCACACACATACAATGTAGAAAGGTGGTGGATATTTATTAAACATTGACTTATTATGAATTTTCTTCCATTGTTAAAGAACACTGAAGATGACTTTGAAGATGTGTTTATTTTCTTCTAACTCTCGCTGTTCATTATAAGCCTTCCAGTGTAAAACCTTATTGCTAGACTGTCAGAAATGCAGATAACATGAGGCTGAAGACCAAGACACATAAGGACACTATATCCTAAAAATATTCTCAAATCAAGAAAGCCAGAAAAACCTTGGATTGAAAATGCTGTTATGGCTTTATGGCAATATGAGTAATACACACCACTCTCCTGCCATTAATATCTAAAAAACACAGTATCTTCTATATAAATAATACTGAGCCTCAATATATATTTAGAGATGATAATTCTCATCATGGTGATTTAGACTTTGATGAACATAGATGAATTTAACTCCATGGAAATGATATAAAAATTCTCCTGTCATTAACAGTAACAAACATCTTCACTCTTAACATTTATTAGGCACACTTTATGAACTGGGTTGCATCAGTTATTTTACCTAGCTACACAGAGTTTAAGCTCCAAAAGACCATCTGAAGTAGGTATTATTAATAACCCCATTTTCCAGATGGGGAAAGGAGAGGCAGAGAAAGGAGAAACACTGCACTCAAGCGCTAACAGTGAAGAAGAGATCAGCAAGGAATCTCACCCAGGCAGGCTGATGTCATAGGCCCTGTTCTGAATGAGAACTGGCTCAGGTTTTAAAGATAAAACTGCTGAGAAGAAACTGAGAAAAAGCCTCACTGAGGTGGCTTCCAAATTTTGCAGTGATATAAACTTGGAACATCTTTTACATGGTGTGTCTCCTACTGAGAACAAATCAAAGTCTTTCACACAGACAAATTCAAAGTGATTTCCCTGTGATGGGTAAAATTTAAAGAAGGAAGGTCACACCCCGAGCCCTTCCAACTTAAACATACTCATTTTTTGTTCTTATTCTGTGTAGAAAACAGAGAACTGTGAATTCACTTGTGGGTTGAAGGAGACTGCCCACTTTTGTTGACACAAGATTCAAAGCAAAAATAAGAATCGTTCCCTGGGACAACTTTAGCTCAGAATGTGTGTGTTTTTTACAGATTTTTAATTGAGGCACAAATATATTAACAGTGAAGTTATTTTGTAGTTTCCAAAGAATCTTTTTTGTAACTGATTCATATTTATATTTGGAATACATTTATTTCTAGGCATGAAACAGTTCATTTTATTAAGCCATTTGACCAGAGGTGAGGTTGGCACTATTTCCCATGGCTGCTCCCAATTAATGCAAATTGAGGGTTAAAGGATAAATAAAGTTCCTTTAACTTTGTTTACTAATATGTTATTTATAAATGGTTCTTTTCTCGGTCAATTTTGAGGGGAGGGAAGTGAATCTGTACAAATAAAACTTCACAAGAGAAAACTAGCAAATACATAATGTATATTTTACTATCAAGTTTTAAAAGAATTAAATTTCTCAGGGATTGATACTATGGCAAAAATTCGTTCTACTTAGCATCTATCTTTAATCTTATGTCTCTTGTCCAAGGTTGATTGCATTAGTAGCTTACATTTCTTGTTTGCTTTTAAAGGGCTTACTCAGTCCTTTTGAGTTTTGTCAATTACATAGTATCCCTTATACCATTAAGTCGCCATGACACTTAGTAAAAGCCAGTGAGATCTTTTCTTCTGCCATTTCAAACAGGACTCCAGCGCACAATCTTGCCTGAGAGCCAACACGGTGTCTAGGGAAAAATTTTAAGAAATGGAATTGGCTACTTAATGAGAATGGACATTTTACATTTTGACTGATACCTCCAAATTAGATTCCTATTTGTATCTTATGTCTGAAAGTTACATCTCCATATAATACACTATTAATCTAATAGTTTATTTAAATGTTATCTTTGCTTATCTGATGCAGATAGATAGAATCCTAATTTGAATTCATGCATATCTTGGGTGAGTGAAGTTGAGAATCTTCTGATATGTTTAAAAGTTTTTAGTTCTTATTCTAGGAGCCTGCCTTCCTCTCTCCCTCCTCCTTCCATCCCTTCCTTCCTTCCTT
>NW_004524635.1:4404620-4428958 GCF_000260255.1 Octodon degus
CACACACACACACACACACACACACACAAATAAATAAATTAAAAAAAAAAGAATTTAATACGACAGATCTACTCTCTTAAAAGATTAAAAAAAGTAACAGTATTGTTAATGATAGGTACAGTGCTCCGTCCCTTCCTTCATGTAACCTTTTATCATGCAGCTTTGCAGTTCTGCTCCTGAAAGAGGTCCAGCTTATTTTCCTGTGTCCTTTGATCCTGTTTTTGGCCATGTGGCTTCTTTTGCCCATTGAAATGCTAACAGATATGTTACATATGAAAGTACAAAAAGTTCTCATTACATTTATGTGTTTCTCTGCTCCCCTGTGATTGTCACAAGAACATGCCTAAGCTAGCCTGTCCTGGGTGAGAAGCACACAGTGGAGCTGGCTTACATCAGTAGCCTCCTCAGGCCTAGATGAACAGAGCCACTTATCTGACTTTTAGCTGACCACAGGTGCACACATGAGTCCAGCTGGAGCTGGAAGAACCAGCCTGCTAACTGGACTCATGAAGCTAGTTGTTTCAAACTTCTCCATTTTGGGATAACTTGTTACTCTTCTAGGGAACCCCTGGCAACGTTATTAGCACCAGATAACTGATACAGGACTTAACCCTACGCTTTTAAAAAGAGAAGTGCCAACACAGACAATGGCTTAAAAATAGGGAATAAGACACAGCGAATATCTATCAAATTCCAGCTATGTTGGTGAAGATTTATTCAGAATATAAATACAAATTGGTATAAGCTTTAAAGCAAAGGAGTGAGTGTAACACGGGCAATAGTTATACAGGTGAAGGAGAATCTGATGCAGTGAAAAAGGGGAACATGAAGCAGCCAGGAACTCAGAGCAATGGCAGGAAATCCCTAATTATTTATATGAGAATGAGGTGTTTATTGGAGCCCCATGGCCAGGGTGACCCAGAGGAAACTGAAAGCTCAATTAGCCTGCCCAGGAGGAGCTACAGTCTACAGGAGATGTGGCTCTTTACCAGAGATGCCCTCTGAAGAGGTAATACCCTGACTCTATCTTCCTTCCATCTCACTTTCTCACTCTGTGGCTTTCCAGTGTTTTAATCTACAGAAGGCACAAGCCTTCCAAGGCAGTCCTTTAGGAAGACCACAGAAAGACAAGGAGAAGATCTGAGCGTCAACAGGAAATACATCATTATGATGTGCAAGACACCACACAGGTACTGCTCACTGATGAATGCTTCCACATCCAAATAATAACTGAGACTCAAACCAGACTGGAAGGTTAGAAAGGGCCCAGACAGGTAGGAATGATGAAAAAGATGTTCAGGCAATAACAACAGGGCAACAAAGTGGAGGAAATACCGAAGGACTAGCAAGCACTCTGGTTTGCCTTAGCAGGCTGTGTCCCAGGAAGGGAAAAGCTGTGGTGGAGCCTGGTCATGAGCCTACGAAGCTCAGAGTGAGGATGAAGCCTAAAAAGAGTCAAAATTCTAATCCAAGAAGACTGGATTTTTTTTTTTTCTGAAGGCAAGAGGAAGTTTAATGGTTCTGAGTAGGGGGTAATATAATCCAGTTGTGAGTTAGGAATATTATTTCAATAGAAATTTGAGGGACAGATTAGAGAAACATAAACTAGAGAAGAAGTTATTAACTAAGAGTAGATCTCAGGGAATTCTACCTCTCCCCCCTTAGGTAATTTGTGGAAGTCTGGGCAAGGGTTCAATTGCTTGAGATAATGCATAGCTTTCACATGGTTTTCAACTGAGTCCAGGACCCTTGACCTCATCATAAAAAAAATAACCCTTAGAAGCCAGGAAGCTACCTAGACATCTTCTTTTATAATTCTTTTAATGAAGATCAAATGCACAACAAAAGCAATAGGAACAGAAAGAAGAAACAGATATAAACATTTATGAGGTAAGACTTAAATAAATTATGTAGATGAACAGAAATAAGAGAATGGAAGAGATTCTGGAAGACTTAACTCTGGTCATTACCCATCTGTTGTTATTTCTATCCTGCTCTCTTTACCATGAAGGAAGCAGTTTGTGCTTTCAAGATATTGTAAAGACTTACTGAGTTGAAAAGTTCTGAGGTAAACACAAGGAATATGTGTCACCATTGTTCTATGCATTGTTAAACACACATATTACTAGTACAAGCAATCTCTTCTTCCTGTTGAGTAGAAACACAACCTCCAGCTCCTTCGAAAGTAGGGCCTTAAGCAGCCACTGGTAACAGTTCAAGATCAAATGTACATCTCTGCTCTGAGGCTTTTTCAATTTTTTTTTTTTTGCGGAACCAGGGATTGAGCTCAGGCCCTTGCTCTTGCTCAGCACTTATTCCACTGAGCCATCTCCCCGGCCCCTCTGAGGCTTTTTCTAGAGGTACTATTTTTATTTATTATACTGACTGTTTTTTAATTTGTAAGGATGAAGTACCAATAAATGAGTATTTTGGTTATATATATTACATGCTAATACAATCTGTGTGATCTGTTTCCTTCACACGGAAACATGCAATTGAATCTTAACCGAATGAACAAATCCACTTAATGGTAACTCCAAGAAAATAATGCAGATTGGAATTAAGGTGAATTAGGGGAAAAACATCACATATATGAAATTTATTCTTTTTTCAAAGTATCATAGAGAGGTTTTAAATTGACATTTTTCATCACAATCAAGTTTGCATGACTTTACTGTTTGGTAAATTCTTAACTCCTAATAAAGGCAAGTATTAGGTATACAGTATTAGCAAAGTCATCTGTTTTCTTTTATTTTAATATGGTGACACTGGGGTGGGAAGTGTTTGGACATCACTATGAAGGCTTTCTTACCTTGGGACCTTTTCTAGAATTTCAAAAGAGATGTAATAATCAGAGTTGCCTTTTCTATAGACCTATAATAAAGACCGATTCAGATAGGCCAAATTTGCTACTTACAGTTGATTAAGAAGAAAATGATTACTGTCCACATTAATAGGAAGACTATCCCACTCACCTCAACACCAAATTCAAAAGCAGCCTTTTAAATAAAAAAAAAAATCATATTTTGGAGAACTGCCCATATAAAAATATTCCCACAAAATTGGGCAGAATTCTAATGTAATAAATTCCCAGAAATGATTATCTGTCCCTGAGCCACAACAAAAAAGCATGTTTTCAGCTGTAGGTCATACACGTATATGTGTGCGTGTATATCTAACTAAAAGTTCCGCCAATCATATCCTTACCTGTGTGATTCACCTGGATATTTTCTATTCCACTGAATGTTAAAAATATGATTTTGTGGAATTTTTGTTTTAGTTAGATAAATATATGTCTATGTGCCACACATTAAAAATATTTTTTAGGGCCGGCCAAAGAGCTCAGCAGACTAAAGTGCCTGCTTAGGCAGATGCAGCGACCGGGGTTCAATCCTCGGCATGCTGTGCTGGCCCCGCCCCCGGAGTGTGCTGAGGCAGCAATTGAGACTGGGTTTGGCAGTGCGCGCCTGTAATCCCATTGCTTGGGAGGCTGAAAATAGGAGAATCACTACGAGTCCAATCTATGTAGTGAGACCCTGCAGACCCTGTAGACCTGTCCTAAAATACAAAAAAAACAAAAACAAACAAACAAAAAACCTTTTTATTGTGGACCATGGGCCGGTAATTACTATTGGGAATTTATTACATTAGAATCTTGGATGTATTCTGTTCCATTACATACTACTCTATTTTATTTTTTATAGTATTTCATTAAAAAGAGATTAGCAAGGACCTGCTAAATTGATTTTATTACCCAGTAATGGGGCCCAATTCACAGTGTGAAAAAACACCACTGTAGCAAGATTGACTAAAGCTATCTGACTTTATTCACCAATGTAAACAAATCCACAAAAGACCAATCCAGAACAACTTAGCAGGAAGAAAAAATCTCTTGGCTCACTCCCTGGTGTCCTGGATGAAGCCAAGGCTTGCTGAGCCAACTTTTGTACTTGGTGGTTGACAATGACTGAAAACTGAAAGGTGGAGATCAAATCCTCACTCTCCTTCTCAACACATCTCTTCCGCTGGGTAACTTACACTGCGCAAGGATCAAGCTATTCAATGTTCTTGTCATTTACTGTTCTTCTTCCAACAGCAATGGAAACACAACATCAGTTTACTGTCTCCTCTCCTAGGTAGAATTAGATTATTCTTGCTGCTATCCTGGTAAACAAAGATGGCATTCAGGACTGTGGAGGGCCACCCCCGTGGATCTACAAACAAAGCAGGGCAGGGAAACCATGACCAATGAGGGAGCCAGAGCCCAAGCCAGGACTGAAGTTGTCAGCCAGGATTATATAGAAAAATACACTTTGATTCTTTTGACTAAGTGAGCACAACTGCAGCTGAAGAATGATTATTATCAATAGTAAAAACAGGCAGAAAGAAAGACAGGCAAACCAAAGGTTCTATATGCCTCCACACTATCTGCAAAATCATAGCCGCTTAGTAAGAAATCAAATCTTTTTTCTTCTAACAAGAAGAAGGAAATGGTTAGCTACTAAAGAATCATCATACAAGAGAATGTGGGGATTTTTGGACTCTGATGCTCTGATACTGAAATATTCTTGCTTGTATTTTGTTTACTGACACTCATCCACTTACTGTGTAATCTCTCCCACACCCTCCCTATTAAACTACTAATTAATTAGCAAGGGCATCAAACCCTGAAGTTTTTCATGTTCTTTAATTCAGCATTGCTAGTCCTCAGAATTTATCGTAAGTAAATGATCATGTCTATATAAAACGTTTAGTGTCAGGATGTTATTTAGGCTAATCAAGGGCTAGAATGTATACCATTACAGTAGTTTCTAGAACTGGTTATTTTTGGGTGGGTATGGAACACTGGTGACCTGTTTTTTTATTCTGTTTACCTGTATTTTCCAAAATAAAAATAAGACACATAGGTTGAAAACAACCCATCTGTGCTTAATATTGGGACACTGATAAACCTCCGGATGGAAGATTTCCAATTTCAGTTAACCACACTTTTAGAGAGCTTCAGTGCCCACTCGAGTTGTGCCCAGAACTCTGAGCACTCTGTGTCTTAGGTTCTGCAATGATAAAATAGGGAAAATAACAGTACCTAATTCCAAGAGTTGAGAGGAGGATTAAACCTAGCAACTCAAATACTAAAGTGTGTAAAGTGCTCATGAGAGTACCTGACACATGGAAGCAGGATGTATTATTATGGTAGTCCAGGAAGTGGGGAATACTTGTCCGTTTCCATAACAACCCAAGGCAAAGCCCCAGGACATATAGGTTGGTTCTAAGGGGCCCTAAAGTGATGTTCCACACTGTAGCATCAAAATTGGTCTCTGAGAAGGAGCTGGCTGCTGAAAAGAAACACATCCAACACTGTGCGCCGCTGGCAGAAGAAATCCAGAAGGTCTGCCATGCGAAGAAGCAAGAGGAGGGAGCAGCACAGTGCCTCCCGGGTGGGAAAAGAGTTTGGGCTTCATCGAGTGTCCACCTTTAATTCTGTTCTTCTGATTAAACACAACACGTTGGGTACACAGGAAAAAAAAAATTGTCCCTGACTGAGCAACTAACTTGAAGACAACAAAATGCAATATAACAACCATGGTTAAATTCCTGGAACTGTTTTAGCGAAATTCTGTAGTGTTTCTAATGTGTCTTGTTTTCTTTTCTACTGTCATTTTATTCTCTTTAAAAAAGAGTTGGCCCGAAGCAAAGAAGTATTCGTATTGACCGTGGCAATAGCTCGAGGATATATATGTGTGTCACATCTTGTCAAATTGTATATTTTAAATATATCCAGTTTATTTTATGTTAGTTAGAATTCAACAGAGCTTTGATGAAACATGAAGATAAAACACTCTTTAGGGTAATCCTGAGAGAATCTGCCACCAGCAAAGCAACACTAAAAGAAAATGTAAAGCATGTACTTCTAGCAGAAGAAGAAAATTCCCAGGCGGGAGCTTACAGCACAGGAAACAATGATGAACAACAAAATGGTGACATGCAACACATCTACATGGGTATTAGTTCTTTATAACAGTGATTTGCAGTGTCATATGGGATTTAAAATATATGCAAAATTGAGATATAAGACAGTAACATCACCTTAGAAAGGGGTGGTCAATGGAATTAAAAGATTAAAATCCTTTGCATTTCGTGCATAACGAAAACCACAATTTATGATATATATTGATAAATTAAGAAGATAATTTGTAATTTCTCAGGGAACCACTAAAACAAGAATAAAAGAATAAGCGATAAGTCAACAGAGGCAAGTACTATACTTCACTAATTCAAAATAAGGATACAAGAAAGAGAAAAAAAAAACACTAAACAACTGAAGCAAATAAAAAACAAGAATAACATCACTGACTATAATCCAAAAGTATTAGTAATTTCATAAAATTCACGTAAACATTTCAAGCCATAAGCACATACTAAATCCTTTAAAAGATTCCAGTTAAACAACGCTTAGGTGAAACACATAGAAAGATCCAAAATTTTCAAGAAAAAATATTGGGAAAAGATGTATAGGTTATATTGACACCTGACAGTGTGAACTTAATGACAAGTGATATTATTAGACAGTTATTTCATATTCATGAAATAACCAAACTGTAGGAAGATACAACAATTCTCAATCTAAATGTGCTTTGTTATCAAGCCCCAAAATATATAAAGCCAACAATTCTAGAACTAAAACCAGAAATAAAGAAAATCCAGCATCAGTGTGGAAGCTTTTAAGGCACCTATGTCCCTAACTGGTAGAACGGGTTGTTAAAGATGAGCAACAATACAGACATAGACATGTGATTAATAATCTAACCTACCTGACCTATTTACAGCACTGGCTAGCAGCTACAGAAAACACAGAATGCACGTTGAACATTTACCAAAGTTTACCATGTGCTGAACGGAAGTCCGAACAAATTTCAAAGATCAAAATCACACAGAACACGTTCTCTGACCACAGTGAAGAAGAAACCAGTGATGAGGCAACGACTAAAAATTACATAAATATGTGGAAAATAAGCAATACACTTCTAACACTTGACATTCATACAGGAGGGATAAAGCCCATCGAAGAGTAGACCACAGGGCCAGGGAGTAGGTGTAGTGGCACAAGCACCTGCCTGGAAAGTGCAAAGTCATGACTTCCATCCCCAACACCAAAAAAAAAAAAAAAAAAAAAAAAAAAGTATAAAAAGCAGACATCATTATCAGATAGACATGAAGAAACCATCACATAACAAATGTGTCAGGTGACTGAAGGGAAATTTATATTCATAAATGCTTATCTTACAAAAGAAGACCTTGAAATCAGTGATTTAAGTATCCATCCCCAAAAGCCACAAAATAAAGACTACATAAAAGTCAAAACGAAAGTGGAAGGTAAAAGATAATAAGGACAGAAATTAATGAGCGAGAAAACAGAAGTGCAGTAGAAAAATTAATCACATTGGGAATTATGTTTTTGAAAGTGTTAATAAATTCGACAAGCCTGTAGCCAGAATAATGAAAATAATGGAAAGAAAATTGCAAAAAATAAAATGAAAATGTTAAGCCCTATAAGTTCCACAGACATTAAAAGGTAAGAGCATATATGAATGATTTATCACAAAATTTGAAGATATCAATGATATAGACAAATAACTGAAATAAAAGAAACAATAATAAAATTGTGAATGATTTATATCTATTAAAAATTGAATTTCAACATAGAAATCTACTTATAAAGTATTCTTCAGCCCTACACTGAATTTTAGCAAACACTTTTAGTGAAAACACATTAAATGACTTATTTGGAATATAAGAGAAGGATCATGCTTCATGTTGAAACTCATTTTATGAGCCAATATAGCCTCAATCCCATAATTGAATAAGGGTATTATAAAAAAGGAAATTACAAAGTAATAATCCACAGGAATTTAGCAGAAAAATTAAAATATCAGTAAATAGAATTCTGAGATTTTTTTTTTTGCAAAGTTATAAATGTAGGGGATTTATTCTAGAAATACAAGGTTTAAAAATCAACCGATGTAAAGCAAGTTATTAACAGCAAAATGAGAAAAAAATCATGTGGTTAACATATGCAGAAAAAGCCTTTTCTGTTTTAAAATCTATTCATAAGACAGCCAACAAACTACATGCACTGTAATTTTTTTTAAAACTTCCCATTTGTCTGATGTTCTATAACCTCATGAGGTGTACCAGTGTGATAAAGTTGGCTTCTGCCATGAGCTTTCTTTCTTGTCCTTCCCTGACTGTGACTGGAAGATATTCAAATGCACTAACAATATCCCTTCACAACTGTTGCCTGCACAGTCCACGCTTAAACCAGTCAAGACTGGTCCACGGGTCTTCACGCTCTGGGCCCCACATGCTCAGCTGAGCCTCACCCGTGGGGCCCCTCCCAGGTGATGAGGTGGGCACAACAAACCCTGTCATTTCATACTCCTATTTCAGTATGTATATGTGGCAGTTTTGGAGTGATCCCTAAAGACTTCACAGGGAAGATTTATTTTCCCGCTTACAACACACTAGGATTGGGAGGCAACTTTTTCTCTCTGGTAACACCCTACAACAAACTTCCTACTCAATGATTATTGTTGAAATCTTCCTCATGAGGCTAGGAAAAATTTAAGAAAATTTTCACTTAGACCTACAATGAGTACAAAAATATTTAAAAAGGGAAGATAGAGAATTAGAATTATAGCTAGAGTGGTGGTGCACACTTGTAATCCCAGCCCTTGGGAGGCTGAGGGAGGAGGACTATTATAAGTTTGAGACCAGCCTGGGCTACCAAGTGAGCTCAAGACCAGCCTGAACTAAATAATCAAGCCCTGTCAGAAAAGACCAAACAAACAAATAAATAACAACAACAACAACAACAACAAAGGATTATTTTCTGACATAATAAATATATATGAAGAAAATAAAATTATTTTATGGAAAATTATTAAAACTAACAAATGAATTAAACCAGATCATTGGGCATAAAATTAACATTCAACTTGATTGGAATTCTATACACCAACAGTAATCTATCAGAAAATAAAATATATTAAACTATACCATTTATGTGGCATAAAATCAACTACTTAAAAAGATAAATTTCAAAATGCAAAACTTCTACTCAGAAAATTACAAAACTCTACAATGTATGATTATACATCAGAAGACTCAATATTATAAGATACCATTTCTCTTTTTATTACTATACAGATTCAATATAATCCCTCCAAAAAACTCAGAAGTTGAGGTAGGTATTGATAGAAATTAGTAAACTACTGTCATTCTAAAATTTATGTAGAAAAGGGGCTGGGGAAATAGCTCAGCAGAATAAGCGCTTGCCTGGCAAGTTCAAGGTCCTGAGTTCAATCTACTGTACTCCCCCAACACAAAACAAATATGTAGAAAAGGAAGGAACCAAGATAATCAAGCTAAAATTGGAAACCATTGCAGGGCTTTTCAGGTACAGTGTTATATTCTGTAATTAATTAAAGCAGTATGCTATTGACACAATTTGGAATGCATATGACTGACAAAAATTATATACAGAAAATATATACAACTTCTATAAATCAATCCAAAAGGACAAGCATTTGAAAAGCTTTCAATTTCCTTATTCATCAGGGCAGTACAAACTAATAACACAAAGAAATGTCTATATACACTCACCAGAAAGGCTGACATTACAAATGCCACCAAGCTCTAGTCATAAAGATACAAAAAAATTGGAATTCTCATGCCTTGCAGTGAGAATGTAGTCCTTTTAGGAGATATTGTCCTGCAATATCTCCTAAACATATGCATGCTATGAATGAGCAATTCTCCTCCCAATCCTAACAGGAATATATAGGCATGTTCACCAAAAAAAGCTCAAATATGCTCACAGCTGTACTTTCCTTAATAACTAGAAGCTAGATACAATTTATATACTTAACAGTCCAGCCATTCATCACAGCAGAATGAATAAAAGTTGTAATATACACAGACAGTGGAATAAAAATCAGCAATAATAGATGGTTTTACAAACAGATCACTGAACATAATAAGGTAAACATTAGGCCATGATAGAACATTTTAAACAAAGTCAATTTAATTTCCAGTTTTAGAACTCAGGAGAACTGAGGCTCATTTGAGGAGGGTGAGTGAAAGCCTGCAGAGAACTTTGACTTCTCACCAGTGATCCCTTAATGATCTACATGGTAGTTCTATGGATACATTTACTCTGTGTAAACTTACCAGGCTGTACACTAATTATTTGCAGACATCTCTGGATGCATACTTTGCTTTAATACGTAAGTTTATATAAGAAATATTACATCCATGCTTCCAACTTATCACACATCATGACATACACCTAAGTGGTAGGGAAGTGTGATAGGATAAAAACATCTATTAGGGTACATTTCACATAGCTTTCAGAATGTAGAGTGATGCTATCACTTCATATGGGGCTAGGGAGGAGAGGCGGCTAAAAGAAACAGCTTTAAGTTGTCATTGTTATGAAGGAGTTACAGTACTGAGGTTAAGTTACTGCGGTACATTATTCATTTTTTTTTCTCTTTGTGAAGAATAGCAATGTTTTTCTTGCACAAAGTTGTAGGAAATCAGTATCAATTAATATGTAATGGAGAAGTTACCATTCCTTGGTTTCTGGATCACTCTGCTATCAATTTATACTCTTGGAACAGTGGTTTTGGACACAGAAAGATATACATTTTGTATAATGACAAAATATATAAATACACACATAAGTTTGAAATATACATACTCTTGCTCTGTGCAATGCCCTCTGATACTTTCTATTTTGTTCTAGCCTGCACATCTGGATTACCCTAGTCCCTCACTAGGACGATTTCACAGATCATTGATGAGGGGTAACTGAGTTTAAAAAACCCTTCTCTTTAGAGTTCCTGGCAAATGACAGGTCCTCAATAAAACAATTACTGAATGGGTATTGGTAGGTACTTTGCATATTGGGTTGCCCTTCACATTTTTTTTAGTATATTATTTTCCTCAGCCTTTTCAATGTTCTGTTCTAATTTGTGTCAATGTATTATGGTGTATATGTCTTTATAAGTTGTTTTAGTCCTTTCCAGAACAAGCCTATAAAACATACTTTCAAAGGCACACAGTAAATCACTTGGAGCAGAGCCCAGAGAGAAAAAAAAACTCTTCCCAGGGCTCAAGGAATGGAAAGCTCATTACCTACAAGACAGACACTTTCTGTCCCATCTCTGTGACAAGGTGCACAGAACCAGGACACATGAGAACAGGTGGCACCTGGGACTGAGAGCTTGGAGCTCACCTCTAATCTCAAACGGAACCATATACATTCCTGCTTTCCATGAAGTTTTCTTGCATTTCCGACAGATGGGAGAGACAGTGCCAGCTCATTCTGAGAAACACAAAGACCCCTTTTGAAAGAGGAACAAAGGGTTCTGCAACGGACAATGAAGAGTGGTGTGAGCATCTATGTGTATCACTGTGATAAAGAGGTTCAGGGTCTTGAGTTTCCTTTATCTCTCTTTTCAGGGTGTAAAGCCTTTTGCAGGACATTGAAACTCTGTGTCTACATAAGAGGTTGCAACCATGTTGGTAGCAGCTAGCTCAGTCATGTGAGAATAAACCTTATCTCTGTAACACGGGAACAAATTTCACTTTAATACAACTTTAATTTAACAACACTCCCTTTGGTCCAGTTGAACAAAATTATCTCTACAAAGGATTTTTCAATCATTTTAAGGGAAAAGTGTCAAGACTGGTTTATTGTTGACACCCAAAGAAAGGTAGACGTGTTTTGGGCCAAGCACCATGGTCCACTTTGGTGATACTGTTCTTCTGAGGCTTGGGGCTAAAGAACAAATGTGGCTGTGGCTGGTTATTTTTTAGTCAGGAATGATGATGAATGTAAAAGGGCTGAAAGGATCAGCAGCCTCAGATGCAGGCTAAGATTTATATACATGGATGTCTACAGCAACTTTGCCTTGCTATGAAATCAGAACAGCTTACAATTCCAAACTGGTGGGAGTGGTGGGGGGGATTAAAAAGTGGTTGTGCAATGATCAGAACAGTGCTTACAAATGCACAAGGTAAGGAACCACCAAAATAAAATGTCACATACAAAAACCAGGATGAAAAAATTCATATAAAATGTAAATTGAATCATATCTTAAGTACATAATACTTACACACAGAAAGCAATTTGGAAGAAACACTCCAAAGTGTTAAGAGCAGCTTTAAATATTGACTAGTGAAAATAACTGTGAGCATTAGATTTCTTCTATAGTTTTCATAAATCCCATTAAAAGCATGGGTTCTTTTAATAGATAAATAGAAGATATTTTAAAATAATGTAATGGAATATTTCTTTACAAGTTCTACTTTGTTTATTCATTAATTCACAAACATTTAGGTATAATTATCTATTTTTCATTAAATGACAACATCAGAAATTAATTTTTCAACTCAATACAGACAATAGGAAGATTGTATTAGTGATGTACACACAAAGTAAAAGTCAAACATGATTCATATTCAAACTCTGTACGTATATTTGCAAGATGGGAAATAAACTTTCAGAAAACTATTACTGGAAACATTTTATTCTATTTCATGTGGGATATGTGCAACAACTTGAGATTGCATCCTATAAATAACATTAAAGGTTGAGATGGGCTAGCTGAAAGCCCACACAGTTAGTGAAAATGTCACACAGTCTTGAATTGCCTTGGTATAGTTGCTGAGTCTTACAGCAATTAAAGTTGCCCAGCTGGCTACAGGCAAAAAAGAGCAACAGAATAGTCTCTACAGATATTTAAAAGGGAAATAGAAGCAGTATAAACAAATGCCACATGCAAGCCAGGACCATAAGACGATGCAGTGTGAAGTATCAAGCACATTGGCACATGTGCTAAATGAAGCACCTTCATTTTTCATACGGTTTCTACTTACAGTATTCTGTCACCTTACTGAATCAGGCAGGTCAATATGGTTTATTGTCAAAGGCTCAGGGTTGTACTGGCAGATGCAGGGATAAAAAACATAGATGGATTTTTTTTTAACCATTGATTTTTTCATATGCTTAAAACAAGGCAAAATAAAACTCCTACAAAACCTTGTTAATAGCGAGTTACTTAATCAAAAATTTTTAATTTCTTTACTAAAGAAAATTTGAGAGAGCATAACTGGGTAGGAGAATTTCAATGCCATCACAAACTGCACAGAAAGTATTTACTTTGGAAAAATCTTCAAGGTATACAACAAGTGTCAAGGCTCTACGACTAGATATATCCATTGCATTCTCTTGCTGGAAATGGAAAATACTAAAAATTTAAACATCCTGGGACATCTTTCAGTCTTTAGGCTGAGACCTTTGCTACTTACTTTGTAACTCATTTTGGGCCCTGAACACTGGAGGAAAGAAAAGGGAGTCTGAAATGCAGGGGAGAGGGGATCAGGGTTGTGGTCTGCCTGAATTTCTGCTTTCAAAGAAAGGGTTAGAGGGTCAATCCATGCATAAAAGTGCAGAATGCCAAACTTCCAGGTTAAGTAAATAATTTAGTTTGGAAACAAGATCACAAATCTCTGTGACCGTGAAGAGTTTCCTGCTCACACACACTCCCATGGTTCCTTCCTAGGCAGCTCCAAGCCCATTGTATGACAGCTCAGGGGCTGATCCCTAGTGAGTCCTGAGGGATTAGATCACAGAGGTCTTCACCTGGGGGTCAAGGGTCTTCTTCATAAGTCCAAGCTGATACACACACACACACACACACACACACACACACACACACACATTGAGGAGAAGGGGACGCGCTTCCCCAGAGAAGAATCCCAATTAGTAAATACACAAGAGACTACGGAATAAAGAAACCATCACTGGATGAAGTGGGTGAAAATTTGAGTAGAAAAAAAGATTTGTATAGTCTCAAGGTATTTTCTTCAAAATAATACATATTTATTACAAAGAGGAAAATATTAACTTTAGCGAGATGGCACTGATATTACCTGAACCCAGAGACAGGAACTAACATTATCAATAGTGCATAAACTGGTATTGTGTGCTTTGTGCTGTGCTGCATGGAGAAGGACGCAAGATTACTCCTGCGGCATTCCTTTAAAAAATGCAGAACTTAACATGGAAGAAGCATAAGAAATCCCAAACAGGAGACCTACTAAATCATCGGCCTGTGCGCTTCAAAAATGTCCAGGTCAAGAAACACAAAGGACACTGAAGAACCGTTTTCAAATGAAAGAGCCTAATTAGACATACAATGACAGGCAGCATAACATCCTGGAATTTTCCTCATTGGGAAAAAATTGTTATCAAAGACACTATTGGGCAACTGGTAAAATCTGAGCACAGACTGTCAATTAGATAATAGTAGATACCAATGCTGAATTTCCTAGGCTTGGTATCTGGGCTGTATTTACGGAAGTCTGTCCTTAGGGAATATGTACCTCAGCATGTAAATAGTCCTATATTTAGGAGTGAGGGCAAGAAAGAAAGATGGGTGACAGACACATAATGAGACAGAAACACCATTTTTTCTCTCATGGGAAATTCCTTCCTGGCCACAGCAGAAAGGAACGGCAATGAGGGGCAAGCCCAGTGGAAGGGCACTCAGTACATCTTCCTGAAGGGAGAATGAGTGTGCTCAGGGTGGATGTGCACACAATAGGACAACTGAGGCATTTGGGGGTGTGTCTATAATCTCAGCACTTATAATGTGTACAAAAACCTCATTTAAATAAGATACATGTGGCACTTGAGTTATGATTCATCCTGAAGCAGAATTCATCTCCAGCTGCAAACCTCTGGAACTAGCTAAGTTGTGTCCTTCTAAAATATAGTGGTGGAACAGACACAGGATAGGTATCCTGCCCCAGAAAGGAAAGGAAGCAGGAAAGTAGGAAAAGGTGAAAAGATTTGTGCACACACAAATCCAAATCTAGCAAAGCGAACTTAATCAGAGTGTGGGCTTGGTACAGCCCCCTTGGATTCAGTGTTCTGCCCTCAGGCCCACTGGGCTGGCGGTGTTGCCCCTCCTCAGACTGCAGTGGTTCCCGGCCCCAAGGCTTTGGTGGGAGACTGGCCAAGATGTGGCCACCTTGATGACCTTGTGTTGACTTCAGGATCCTTCATTTTCCCTAAGGAATAACGCACATTTGCTGCCGAGTCATTCTACGGTCTAGTTCAATGAGCGTTAGTAAATCCAACAGTCTCCTTCCATTCAGTCCTGTTTTGTCTGGCTCTTTAGTCCAAACTGGTAGTGCATTTTCTGGTCTAACGTCATTTCTATTCCTGACTGTGCTGAGATCAAAACCACTCATACTTTCTGCCTGGATTTCCAGCATGCACCTCACAAGTCTTTCAGCCTCTACCCATGAGCTGGGCGGAGTTGCTTTCACGGTTCTAGTCATTCGTTATGCCAACACTCTATTTCTTGGTACAAAAGAGTCATTTAGAGGGACAAGTCAGATAAGTGGTGTCCATTGAATATGATAACAGGAAGGAATAAACACAGAAAGAGTCTGCACACGTCGGACTCCTCACACCAAAGACTAGGTCTGACTGCCAGTCCCGAAACCTTTCATTTTTGGGACAGGAAGTTCACGCAGTCAGGAACTTGGTTTTCTACCTTGCTGTATTTTAAGAGGTAACAATAGTGACTGGTTCCTGATAGGGAGTGCAGTAATTTCTCATGAGAGATGAATGAGTGTTTTACTCACTTTACTATTCGACTATTGGTCTTTTCTCTTACAGACTCTTACAAGAGTTCTCCATATAATGCTTAAATGAACCATAATGGTCATTTATATTACCAATATACTGCTCAGTTCCTTTTTTTTTTTTTTTTACTTTGCTAATTTAACCACTGAGAAATGCAAATTATATATAGTCAAATATAACATAGCTGTGCTTTATTTCATGGTTTTTTTTTGAAATTTTTGCTCTGCTTAGAAAGTATTGCCCTAGAGTTGTTTTTAAAAACTGTCTGGTACTTTAATAGTTTGTTTTTTAAACTGGAATATTTGACTTACTTGGAATTTATTTTGGCATAAGCGATGGCTATGTATTCCACATTGTTATTTTTTTCCCAAATAACCATTTGACCTGACGTTAATTAAAGAATAATCTATCCTTTTCTCATTATTCTAAATATCATCTTTACACCAAGTTCCCTTAAATACTTAGTTATATCTTATCTCCACTTGCCTATTCCTGTGCTGGTATGAATTTATTTTAATTCTCCTTGCCTTATTCTGTATTTTGCCATCTATGTCAGGCTGGGTCCTCTTCCTTGGCCTTTTTCGCTATATTTTTTTTTTTTCTTTCAATTCACACATTTTAAAGTATGAGCTTCAGAAATCACTGAACCAGTGCAGCCTGCTTAAAAAAAAACCACTTACTGTTTTGAGATCAGATTATTGTAGACTGATTTAAGAAGAAATTACATCAAAATAAAAACTAAACTCTCTTGACTCCTGAATGCTCTTTGCTGTCTCCTGACTTCCCTGACATACACAAATAAAAATAGAGCATGACTCATATCAAAATTACAACTAGATCTCCTGTTCTAGCTATGTCTTGCAGCAAGCAAACCTCCCCAAACATACGCACTTCACTATATCTCATGATTCTATTGGGAAGAAACTCAAGCAGGATTGGCTTGGTGTTTCTTCAGAATTTCAACAGTGTCCAGTGGCTCCAGCCACTCGTAGGACACCACGGCAGTCATTCAGGAAGGCTGAGAGCGGAGATTGTCTCCCAGGAGATCTAGATGTGCTCTCCAGGAGAACATTCTAGATGTCCTCCTCTCTAGGATTTAGTTGTGGAATCTTCTAGATAGATGGAGTTCAGACGGTAGCACAGGCCCCAAAACCACGTGTTCCAGCAAGGCAGACACTCTGCGGGCTACACCAGCCTGCTCCTAGAAGTCCTACAGTGTCTGTTTTGCTGTATTCTCTTGGCTAGTGGGGTCACCAGCCTGCTCAAGTGCAAACTGAGGAGACACAGATCCCGCCCATAGGAATGTGCCAAAGAAAACTACTGCATGTTCTATTAGTATAAAACCAGATCATTTTCTTGTTAGTCTAACAATTCATGTTATTTTTAAATAATTTTTTTAGTACTTCTGTCATCTTCTGTTATCACACACACTGGAATGATATGGAACTGGAAAATATTTAATTTTCAAAAAATGAATTTTATTTGAGCTTTAGTTTTTGCATATGTACAAGTGTATAGTCATATGCTTCAGTGTGACTTTGGTTTTACTTATCCGTTATTTCTGCTGCTTCTTCCCAGCCACTGTTCAGAGGATGGCAGGAGCAAAAAAAAGAACTATTTGTCAATTCTTTAAGTTTTTTTTTTCTTTTTTTTTGTGCAGGGTCTCACTATGCAGCTCAGACTCTTAGTGATCCTCCTGATTTCTGCCTCCCTAGTGCTGTGATTACAGGTGTGCACCACCACACCTGGACTCCATCACGGGCTCAGCGCACTCAGGGGGTGGGGCCAGTGCAGCATGGGGTGCCAGGGATCCAACCCTAGCCCCTGTGTTTACCTAACCAAGCGCTTAGTCCATTGAGCTATACTGTCGCTCCTTACTTGTTAATTGTTAAGTTGCTATTAGAAGGAAGTTTGCATTAAGGCAGAAAAGAAATTCAAACTAAAAGTATCGTTAGGGATTAATAGTGAAAGCCAATCATGCATTTACAAAGAACACCAGAGCCCTATAGTCCTTGGTATTGATTGAAGCCCTTATTTCAAAGATGCTCCCCCAAGACATGCTGCAGTAATGCCTTACACACTTTCCTAGATCACGTTTTCTAAATTCTAGTGATTTATTATCTACTGTGTTAGACACTTTATACATGCTTATCCTTGTGTTTAATATGAGGAGCACTTCAGGGGTGGGAATTGTGCCCACTTCACATCTGGAAATAACAGCTGTTCAGAGAAATGACCCACCAAGGGTCACAGAGCAAATATTTAACACAGCCTATTTTCTACATTTTTGCCTCCATGTGGATGGAGGCTGTGACAAGCAAGTAGCATTAGCATTACAGGCAGCTTGCTAGAAACATAGAAACTCAGCTGGAAACCCAGGCCTACCGCATCAAGAGCTGCACTTCAACAAGACCTCTAGGTGACATAAATCCATAAGGAAGTTTTTAAGGAACTACCTGCGTTCCTGGTTCGCAAACATTCTTGGAAACTCATAGAGAGATTTTTCAAAGTACAATACTGATGTCTGCTTGCCTTCCCTCCCTCCTCATTCCACTTTAACTGATCTAGGGGGCAAGCCAGGTAGCCAGGGTTTTCAAATCTCCCCAAGTGATTCTAATACGCAGTACATCTAAGAACCACTATTTTATCAAACTGTCTTAGCACCAAGTGTTCTTACATGGGGTACAGCTGTTTGTCATCATTTTAATACATATCCTATCTCCCCAACTTGAATATATTTTATATAGCAGCTCTCTCTCCAGTGTCATTTCTTGAACAAAACAAGCCCTCAGTAAAATTTCACTTCTATCATTGTTGAAAGTTGTGCTTCAGTAGGTCTGTGGTGGAGCTCAGACATCAGGAGTTTTGAAAATGTGACACATGATTGTATCGTATAGCCAGTGTTGACAGCCATTGGGTTGGCTTCTACAGTTCTAGCTGATGGCTGCTATGGAAAAATATGGGTGCAGGTGTGCCAAATGGTCTGATTGTCTTAAAAGAAGAACCTTAAATCCCAGATTTTAATAAAGGTTGACAACAAATTCAGACTTTTGAAAACATGATGTGATAAAAAAAATAAACTGTATTTGGAGATAGTACGTGTTTGCATACGTGTGTGTATGACTGTAAAGTAATATATAGGACACACAAATAGATTTGAGGTCATGCACTGGGGAGCCATGATAGAGATAAGAATCTGATTACTATAAATGCCACTAGTACTGCTGCTTTAAAAAGAATAAATCACCATTCTTGAATAGCCATCCTACCTTTCAAAAAAAATCATTGGGTCATTTCTGTTAATGTACACAATACATAGTGCCAACTAGAGATCATGATGTCTTGAAGAACAACAATCTACGTCTCTTTATGTGTTCTGTGTAAATCCTGAGTGTGCCAAGAGAACCACAGAATGTATAATCAAAGGAGAGGGCAAGAAGCATCTTGAGGTTCTGGAAAGGAACATTTTCTGTAAGAGTGAGGTACTGTTGTCATGAATTCTACCCATTACCTAAACACCACTCACTGGTGAAGCAAAAACAAAGACGGGAGACTTGAGAGAGAGAAAAGAGTAGGACAAGAAAAACAGATCTGCAGGAGAAATATCCTAGTCAGAAGAAAAGTTTTCCTTCTAATTCTGCATCACTGGGCCTCCTGGTGCCTGGGCTTGTTGGGCCAACACACAGGAGGCCCTCTGAAGAGTCACACTGCATGATGAACAAAGTGCATGAGACTTGAGTCATGCAGCCAGGGATGATCTGAATGGAAAGCCCAGGTGCTGTGTGATCTGGGACCCTGTTCATTTATACTGGGTGCAAACGAAAGAGGACCTAAAATAAAGTATTTCTTACAGCTGTGCATTTTTCTCATGGTGATAAATGAGACTGAGACAGTACCAACATCAAAATAAATGATAATGTTTCTTCTATCAATACTAATAGCAGTTACTAATTAACAAGGGCTTATGACTGGCCACCTCATGTGCTAAAGAAGTTGTGTGCTAAATCTCATTTATTCTTAATCTCATTGATTCTCTCAAAAAAGTCAGATGTTTGTCCTGCCCATCTCAAAACCCTTGAGTGAGTTCCATTTCACTCACTGATGAGGCTAAGTCTCTTTCACAGCATGCAAAGCTCTGCCCATATTCCTTTTCTACTCACTATGTCTCTGATCTTCCCCCTACTCTCTCCTCCTTGCTCAATCCATCCTACTTAGCCCCGAGAACACTTTGTTACTCCTTAAGCAACAGGCCTTTGTACTAGCTGTCTGCCCAATAAGAAACTCGTGTTCCAGGTGCGCATCAGGATCTCTCTCATCACCTTCTCAGCAAGAGTTTCTCATATCAACCTATTTAAAACTGTATCTATTTCCATATCCTCTTAATTCTTTTATTGTAGCCACAGCACTTGTTAGCTGCTAACAGCCAATATTTTACTTAATTGATTTTTAAAAATTATCACTCAGTTACCTGGCTAAGCTTCATAAAAGCAAAAATTTTCTTCAGTTCTGTATACTCAGGGCTTAGACCAATGTCAGGCAAATAGCTGGCACTGTGATAAGTATTTTTACAATGAATAAATGAATATATTTAATCTTCTGCTATTTGTAAAAGATTGATATTATCATTATCCTGCTTTAACGAGTGGTAGGTATAAAGTTAAAGAGGTTACATCTCCCAAGATTACTAATGAGCAACTTCTAGAGAGGAGATGTGAACCATAAACCAAACATTCACGAACTACCAAGTTATGTTAACACATAGGAGACTTTCTTGTAAAATAATAAATACAACAATTAAGAGTTTGAAGGGGGCCTCTATTGGGTAGAGCTGTGATGTAATTTAAATTTAAACAATTACTAGAATTGATGAAAAAAATGAAGGAAGATCTCCAAATTCTATTTCCTCTGGTTATAGTAATTTTATAACATTAATGCTTTTTCTTAGATGATCATTTGTTAGAGATAGAAATTCTGAAATATTACAGTGATGAAAAATAAATCAAAGGTTAGCATACCATATTTTTGCAGGGGAAATAAGTCAAAGGCCAATTTGACACTTAAGGTGTTCAAGAATTTTATCCAGTGAGAGCCACTTGCAGGAATCTCAGGATCCAAAGACAATGTAGGTAATTGCTACTACAAACGTCCCCAGAATTCTTAAAGACTTCTGTAGAGAGCTCATTTATTCAATTTTTATTGTTTCCAACATTCTCTCATCCAAGAATAAGTCAGATATATTCATTTCCTGCCAAATGCAGGGTGCCTGAGTTGGCCGATTGTGCCGAAGGCCTTGGGGGCCCTTGGTAAACATTAAGCAATCTACTTGAACCTAAACTTCTGGTGGGTCAAAGTGCTGAGTCCATGAGGCATTCATTTGCTTGATGTTCAGCAGAACCACAAACAAAGTTAAAGGTAAGGAATGAAACATTTTCTTGGGACAACAAAAATTTTTGTTTCAAATATCCTTGGAAAGTTTTCTGAATAAAAACGATATATAAGCGGGAAACATTTTGGCAACTATGTTGACAATTTTGATGAACAAGAGTTTCTTAAGTCTTTTATACACTTTAAAAATAAGAAATAAATTAGTGATGAGATTTTAAGCTCATTGATATCAAGTAATAAACTTAGTAATTTCCAGAAAAATCATGTATGTGCACTCTAGTGGCAAAGTCTGAACTTTTATGCTGTCAACAAAGAAATTAGAAAACTTGACAATATTCTGCCTTCAAATATATGTATATATATATATATATATATATATATATATATATATATATATATATCTTTAAGCAATCTGTAATTATTTTCTATTTCTAATATTAAGTACTAATTGTATATTTTAATACTAAGAAGGGATGGAGCCAGGACAAAATAGAAAGTCTAAATTATGTATCCATGCTGTATTGAATGGCATACATTAAAATTCTACCTAAGCTTTGAGCTAGTCAGCTCTCTATTACTAGATTCCTGAGATTATTACTTTATCTGACAAAAAGGTTGTTTTGGTATTCTCACCTGGATGTTCCAGGCTGCTGGCCTCTTTGCTTTTGGGCTTGTGGTAAGGTAACATTTCATAGTGAGGGCGTGTGGTAGAGCAGAACTTCTCCCCTACCGCTCCAGAAAGCAAAACCAGGAGAGGAGGGAGGCCAGGATCCACAGGCTTCTTGAAGGGCATGACCTGAAGATCTCCCACTGGGCGCCAGCTCCTACAGAGTTCACCACCTCTGAAGCACAAGCCTGAGCTCCTAGCCTTTACCAAGGTGAACACTTGGAATGAATAAATGAATATATTTAATCTGCTATTTGCAAAAGATTGATACTATCTCTATCCGCTGCAATGAGTAGTGGGTATAAAGTTAAGGAGGTTACATCTCCCAAAGCATAACAAGCTGTATTGAAATAAAAGACCTCCCAGATCCAGCTTTAAAGGACCTTCCATTATTGATGCAAATGTTTATTAGGGTCTTCAGAAAATAACGTACTGATAAATCAATACTTGATAAATGTATGGTGGTAGAAAAACATAAATCAGGGAAATCGTGTGTAGCTTTGGAAACAGCACAAAAAAGCTGTACAAAATGTAAAGACACATCAGAGAGATCAGTTACAGTGAACACTTCCCACCACTTTCTTGATCATCTGATATATTACCAGAGTGGTGAGTAGACTGCCAACCTAAGTGAGATAATAGTGGCTGAGGGTGGAAGGAAATCCCATTTTATAAATGTCTACTAGGTGTACTTTATAGTTACTTCTAACCTACACAATAAGCTCATGAAATAGATACCTTTATCCTCATTTTACAAGTGAAAAAGTTGAGATTTGAAAAGGTTGAATTACTTGTTTTCAATTACCTAGGTCTTAAGTAAATCAATATTTAAACTTATTTGGGGTTTAGAACCCCAAATCTAGAAACAAGACAAGTTGTGGTGAATTACAACTGGTTTCTAGGGAATGAGCTGCTGATAAGGTTCCCAAAGAAGAAAGGAAACAAACAAAGAATTTAGACTCTACAAGTCATACCTTTTAGATAAACAATTGTAAGTCTTCAAAAAACTTTTTATGGAGACAGTTATATGTAATATACATAAATAATTACATTTACTCATGACATATGAATATTTAAATAAATGTTTCTAAAATGTTAGTTTTGTTTTAGAAAATAAAAAATAAGCAGAGCATATCATGTTTCAATGATAGGGCAACTCACATGTACATTTATGTGTAAGCATATAGATTTTCCATGGCAGATTGTTCATTAAAAATCTTATTATTATATCCTATTTGGAGTTATGTACAAAATATGTCAGAAAAGGATTCCCCTTTCCCTACATCTTACAGGTAAACTGCCTTATTTAAAAACATATTTCTGTAAATCAGATGCAAAAGCTTTAAATAATACATTGTTATATGAGAAATAAAATATAAATGAAAGGCAAAATAAAAGACAGAAAATAGGAAGTAGGAAGACAGCATGTCCTCAAAGGGGCAAATGATCAAGAGATGGAGGGGAGGAAGGGGTAGCGGTGAGGATAAAGAATTGGGATGGATAATGTCCATGCACCAACTTCTCACAAGGAATGCAAACATCACTACTCAAGTGACTAATAACCTAAAAAACTGTAAACTCCATGTTTTTTAAGAAAAGTCATCTACTTGCCACATTTATTAGTCTGGCCAACTTTTATCCAGGAGCATAGTTTTCTGCCTTCTTAATCAAGAGTTAGTTGAAAGAGTGCACTAGTCCAGCACAATCAGAGCGTCCAGTTCACCCCCTTTGAACTTGCAGGAGCTCAGTAGAGCACAGGACTGGACAGAGGGCAGGCTGGACACTCCCTCTGCCCATGTTTGCAAGCTGACAGACTGCAGAGAGGAAATGATTAATGCTACAGAGTCTCCAGCCAACTCTGTCATTGCGTTTTATAAAAACAAATAAATAAAAGCTTTTAATTGGCTAGAACTGCTTAAATGACCTCAATAGCATGGCTGATTTATAACATCAATGGACATTTTGATCTTTAGGAATCTGAGCTATAGATAAGATTGCTTGTAAAGAGCAAATTCCTTAAAAGCACATCACTTACTCTAAGAGCAGTTATTTTGGAAGTTGCAAAGAAATATGGCAACTGTAAACAAATAGACAAATGCCATGTACAGTCTTTGTCAGCTAGAAAGATTTGATTTTCTTAAGAATTTCAATTTTATTTTCAAGAGTTAGAACATTGAAGTTTAAAAATTACATGGCATATTTTTCTCCTTACTCCCTTGATCTCTCTGTCTCTGTTCTTCTCTGTCTTTCTCTGTCTGTCTCTGTCTGTCTGTCTGTCTGTCTGTCTGTCTGTCTGTCTGTCTCTCTTTCTCCCCACCTCCTCCCTGCTGGCCTGCCGTACCATGAGCAAATCTCCTCTGCCATCCCTCTCTGCTACGTTACCCTGCTTTGGAACCAGTTGACTATGGACTGAAACCTCTACAAGTTGTGAGCCAAAATAAACCTTTCCTCTTTTAAGTTGTGTGCATCAGGTACTGTGTCTCTGAGATAAAGTCTGAGGATATGGAATTGACTGAGATGGCAGAGTCACCACCTTTAAAAATCTTTCAGTTACTGGAA
>NW_004524635.1:4429488-4436844 GCF_000260255.1 Octodon degus
CACTAAAGCACTTCCCACAATAATACAACTGGATTGCAATATGAAGAATGGTTAGAGAGTACTGACGGGCTTGCAGGAATTATTCAAGGGATAAAATTATCCGAAGCAAGAAGAATAATCAGTGAGCAAATGGGTAAATGGTGATTGTCATGAAGCAACCCGGAGCCATAGGTTAAACTTACATGAGGCTGAGAAGCCTGCATCTGGGGTTGGATACAGGGAGCGTGAGATAAACAGTGCGACATGGTTTAAGCCAGGATCCTTCCCTACCCCAAAGTTTTCAACAATTCATTTTAAGATTATAATTATTAATGTACATTACATTGCACAAAATAATGGGTTTCACTGTGACGTTTCCATACATGCATATAATTTTAAACCAAGATCCTTAAAAGGATTAGGTTAGCATGAAAACAGTTGAAGACTAGTCTGTGGGTCGTAGATAGATATCTGATCCCTCATATAAGATAACAATAATGTTTAATATACTTAAATGCTTCATGATTTATTGACTCCTGCCCATATCGCATGTAATTTGATCATCATACAACACCTGCAAGGTAAGCATAAGGCAGATTAACCTTCATCCTGTGGGATACAGTGTGTCACTAATGTGAGAAACAAACCAAAGGAGATTAGCTTTAGTGCTAAAACTTGTGAATAGAAAGGTTGAAAAGGAGGTGAACATGCTCTTCTGGTTTCCACCGCTAGCATCTATTGAATGGACACAAAAAGAAATAAGATATTTTGGTCTAGTTGTGTCCTGTTTCTTCCACATATATGTCCCTCATATCTCAGAAGCTGAGAAAGGCTGTACATCAACATGTTGTTGAAAGCTGCTTTGATGTACAGTTTCTCTGCTAGTAGCTGATAAAATAGAAGGTTCACATGTACATAAACTCACAGTCCACAATGCTGCTTCTTTAGACTCTGTATGTGTAATCCCAACTTTATTCATCTAAGCAAGATTTATTCAACCTTCTAGACCTGGGCTGTGTTTCAGAAATTCCTTAATTCAACCTTTGCAATTTTAAATGGAGTCTAATGAGGCTCAGATGGGAAAGATCAAGTCATAAATAGTCATCAACTGTCTCTTGCTACACAGATAAGGCATCATAATGCAGATATTACTTTCAACTCCTCATAATTCTATAAGCTATCTTATTTGTTTGCATTGGAAGACATAGATAAATGCCAATGTGGGAGAAAAAAGAAAACCAGATAAAGGATATTAGCATCTTATCCATTGCATGAAACACAGGGTGGATGCATGCTGCATCTGGTTTAGTCACCACAGCTCAATCAGGAGTTATGCCACTCTAATTTTGCAAAAAACAGAAGAAATGGACATTAAACAACATATCCCAGGACTTTAGAAGAGACAAGGTTTGAATTCAGCCCTTGGCCCTACATTGGCCTTAAATCAATTTTACTGAAGCCATTGTTGCTAGAACAGGGAATTCTGTATTTTGCAAACAATTGCAGAAAAGCAAAATAAGAAGAGATTAGTATAAATAATTATATGTAAGATATTATAAAATAAAGTCTATCCATTAGTCTAATCCTTACACTCGAGTAGTAGTCTGCCTTCAGGGATAAGTCATCTTTAACTTTCCTTCCTTTCTACATATTTTTCAACAATAATCATAAAATGAAACACATTTCACATTTAGCCAAAATCTGTAGCTATCAAACAAACAAGTATATTTCACCTCTACCTCCAGTGTAAACTCTACTCTAGGTTGTCACATTCTAGCAGAATGAAAGGAATTAAAGATGTATTTCTTTGACTAGAATGACGGGGTATCATCATTTGCTTTGAATCTATTTAAATGTTCAATATATAACTCAAGGACTGGGGACACACCCTGCGTCCAAAGCACTAAATGTTAGTCCAAATGTTTAAAAACTAGCCCTGGGAACTGACATGTGTAGTGAAGGTCCATGCAGTAGGCCAATCTAAGTGGATGTTCTTCAGTTTAACTTTCATATGAATTTACATTTATTAAAGGATAATAAAGAGTTAATTTGGAGGTTGAAATATACATTACTAAAGCTCAACAGTAATTGTGTCAATTGTTTAGGACTTGGATCAGCATAAGATATTTTTAGGAGTATTTCACTACTGAGATGGTTTAGAATTGCATATAGTGTTAATAAAAATCAACTAATTTCTGTCAGTTTTAAAATTCTTTTTAGACAATCTGTCCTCCACTCTGTCAACAGTGTCTAGGATAAACCATTCCTATCAACTTGTCCTTGTTATGCCACTACCCTGGATTCTTTATGTTGAAAGAAAAATATTGATGACTCTTCTTTCTGACAGGCTCCATGACTTCATGTGCCCTGGGGTTCCCTTTGCACCGCACTGCCCCTGGCTTTATTGTGGTACTTTCACAATACCCTGCCATGACCATGACCATGATTATGGTAGGATATGTGTCAGGTATGCATGTGAGTATACAAAAGGGGCAAAACAAGATTTTTCATGCATGTACTACTCAACATAACTAATAATCATAGAGTGACTGCTTGAGAGGAACTGGCTCTACTCTACAAGAATATTCTTCAATAATCCTCACTAGTTTGGGGAAAGTCCCAGATTCAAAATGCAGAATGACATCACACAAGGCATGATGTGATGCTTAAGGCACTAAACCCCTATTTTCTTATCAATGCCAGCTTTACTTGTGTCAGACTCATTTGGACACAAACGCTCTCTAAACCATGAGATTGTCTGACGTTAGCCTTGGACATTCTGGCTCCAGATTTACCACAGTGGCATTGCTGGTCAAGATCCCAGTGAAGTCATCATTTGAAGTGAGGCCAAGCTATAATTCATCCCATTCGTTAAAGAGGTTAATGGCTTAACATTAATTGAGCTCTGTTTGCATATAATTTTCAAAAGAGCCTTAGGAAATAGAGATTATTATTAGCTCCATTTTATGGATGAACAAACAAGGGCTTAGAGGAAATAAGAAACTTGCACATAGCCAAGGAAACGGCAGGTGACAGAGCTGGATCCCCAAGACAGTTTTAATTCCTAAATTTATTCTCTTAATCTGTATAACATATCTCTGAACAGTACTGAGGTTAGAAAGCCTATCTATAACAAGAAAACATCCAAAGTGATGAATTTAGTTAAAGATTAAAGCAATCCCATTTTTAGTCCCCAAAGGTATTTGTCTTTTTGTAATTGAGCTATCTCCCTGGGCCCTGTAATGCTTACAAAGATATTTTCACCCCCAAACTCTATGTGCCTCTTGATAACATCATCCAGAGTCTAGGTCCACAGAAAAGAAGATGATTATAATTAAATACATGACTATTAAAATAAAGGGACAAGGTTCCTACCATGTTTCCAAGAAATGTAAAGAATATTATATTTTATGTAATGTAAGTATGGAGATTTATGTTATTATCTTATTAGTAATGAACATTTCTTATCAACTGTATTACTTGGGGATGCTCCTCTGGATTTCATTTGAGAGCTCTTATAGAAACTGCCAGCAGTATTAGAATTACTCATGTTTTCCTTTCCACTCAAATCCTAGCATAGTAGATTGTTACCCAGAGATCATAGACTGGGTATCTTCTAATCCTTTGTTTAAGGAGAAATTCTGTCTCTGCCACTCGCTTGTGTGGTGTTAGGGGAATACCAGTAGAAGCAATTCTAGGGCTGAAATAGGATGGTTTGCAAGTCACCATCTGACAGTTTCCCTTTAGTATCCAGTGGTCCCAACTCTTGGAAGACCTGGAAGTATTTCTATAAGCTTGTTTACAGCTCCACTGACAAGAATTGCTTTAAATAAATTACATGGTATTTCAACCTACATGTGATATTTTACAACTCTTTAAAAACATACAATTTGTGTTTACAAGAGCTGGTATGAATGATACTTACTCTGCCTGTTTCTGTAAGGAATATTCTCATTACATTCTTTCTCTATCCTTCTAGTAGACATAGGATTGGGTCTTTAAATTTTGGGGCCCTAATGTTTTTTAGTTCTTTATAAATTCTAGAGACAGAAGACCTTTGTCTGAGTGCTTATTAGTTAAGATTTTTTCCAAATTTGTGGGTTGTCTTTTCACTATGTTGGTAATTTCTTTTGATGTGCAAAAACTTCTCAGTAAGAGGAGGTCCCAGTTGTTAATTCATTCAAGTATTACCTGTGCAGTTTGATTTTGTTCATGAACTGTTTGCCTACCCCTATGTCTTCAAGAGTTTCTCCTATTTTCTCTTCCAGGAGATTTAGTGTTTCTGTTTTAATGTTTAGAACTTTCATCTATGTCTGCATCTTGTACTATGAATAACTACTATGAAGACAACAATATGCAATGTATTAATTATTGTAACTGTCCTACCAACCTGTTTTGAAACGGTCTCATTGCTGTTTGTTTCTCAATAAAATTAATTTTAAAAACTTTGAAATAATAGCACTACAACTGCATTATCCACTTTGCTCTTCAGTTCTTCCACATATACGTGAATTCCATAGTATATCTCTGAAACCAACAGAGCAGAAAGTATTTTCCATATTTAATAGATGAGAAAACTGAGTGTTTAGTAGAAACACTAAGCCTAGAATATAAATCCTTCTACTCAGTGATATGCTGGTAAAACACTCTCCCCAAAGAAAGCTCCATTTTATAGCCAATTTTAAGATGTAAGTAATCCCACCACAGTTAATTTCAAGTAACCCACAGAATATTATTAAATGCAGAGCTGGGAAGCCATGTTCAAGAGTGGCTATCTTAAGCCAGCACGGTAACTTGAACACAGCAGGGGATTCTGACTTTTAATTTGTGCTCTTCATATGCCACCAAATCAAATATCTCTTGAAAACAAGTACACAGCTCAATGTCTAGGAGAGAAAGCCTTAAGATCGCAAGTCTATGTAATGTGGTGTTTCTCTATGAGAAATCAGCTGTAGGCATCATGTCTTTATACACTGACAGACTTGAGTTCTGGTGATCCCAGGCTACCACTAAAGGGAGCAGAGAAGCTGGACCTGCAGCAATCTTAGGATGTTTATTTATACTGGCAGAAGTCAAAGGACAGCAACTCCCTCTGTTTCAATCTCACCCACATAATATCTTCTAGCCAATTACCTCCAGGCATGTTCCACACTTGTCTGGCCATCCTCATTGTAGAAACAGGTTAATGTCAAGTCTAGGAAATTAAACAGAATGCTCAAAGTACATTAGAGACAGAGTTATAAGATATATTGTTACCATTCCCTGACTCTGTCCATTGTCATGAGTAACAAAGACTTCCGGAAAATGTATATTCTAAATATAGAATAGTCACTGAGAGCAATATAGAACATCACATGTGGGAATGTAGTGTACCAACAGGCATCTTGCCAGGTCTATTTTTGCTATGTTTTTCAGACATTACCCCAGGAAGCTTCCAAAAGCCTAGGGGACTCAAGGACATAGGAGAGACTGGACCTAGTAGCATAATACTCTTGGCTTCCCAGAGAATATGAATGAAAACATCTTTGCATTCATCTGTTTTACATATTGAGGATCAGATTAAGAGTTCATTTGAAGAAAGAATTCTATGACTTAAAAAAAGTTGGAAAACGCCAGCAAAGACCAAGGTCTAGATTGTTAATTTTCAAACAAAGCTCCTTCGTGTGAGATATTGGCTCTCATAAACTGAAGGGAGCCTTCTGACTGTTCATTTCCCACGATCTAGAGAGATAATAATGTGCAAACATGCTGAGAATAGAGAAGGTGTATGCAAACTGAAGTCAGCACAAGTCCTCTAATTCAGTTTGATCCTTTTGGAAAGGCAGTGGGTATTTCAGTGTCATGTATGGAGACCTTTCTTATGATTTTTCTGTCATATGACTTCCTACAGAACCCGGACACCCCAGATCCTCAGCTGACACCTTGGAAGTCAGCCATGACTTCCAGTTACTCAAACAAATGCACAAGGTAACCACCACTTGATGAAGTGACACTCTGTTAGGCTTTCTAATGTCTGACAAGCCCCCTATAAAAACAGACAGGGCAGTAAGAAATACCAATACACAAAACACGAGGTTTTCAGACCTACATATATGCAGATCCCTCAATTTACTTCAGATGGAAAACTGAAGAAACATTGAAAAGCACCTTTTTAAGCAGCTAAAGTGATTCAATTATTTCAACTAAACAATAGAGATAGGATACACTGCATCAAATCACGTCGATTTAATTTCTACTGCATTGTGTTAATTTCAGCATGACTCAAGATAAATACTAAATACTAAATATTTTTGGAAGCCAACACTAAGTTTATAAGTAAAGACAGAATTATACTGCAGCAAATATTTTTAAGACAAATATTTATCCTGAAACTACAATAGAAAAGCATGTAGGATGAGAAAATATACATATATACTCATAAGATATGTTTATGTGTATTTATAAGAATTTTAGATTTCTAAAATGTGTAATTTCCTGTTGAGTTAAAAGACTTTAAGATTGATATTCAAAAGCAAAGTTTTAAAATTTTCATCCCTTTTGAAATGACTGTGAATTAAAGTATTTGATGTTAATTAAAGTATTTATAAAGATTAGAATAATAAAACCTTCTAGAAAACAATTCTTAAATTTTTATTTTTCTACATTTTAATGTAATTAAATAAACACAAGAATAAAAAATAAAGATTGATTTAGCTTGTCCCTATTTTATCTTGCTCTGTTGTTTGCACTAAGAGAAAATACTTGGATCATATTGGTTGTAAAGGAAGGTAACACATTAAAGATAGCTGTTAGTATCTTAGTAAAACACCAGAACACAGTCAGAGATGGAAAATATTCCCCTCTATTACTCTCAAAGCTTAAGTTTCACTGTACTTGCCAGGCATGTAAAAAGTTAATCTTTAGCAAAGCTAATGTGCTTAAAATAGTTAGTCTATTGTTCTCAACAAGTTATAAACTTGGATTATAAAACTGTTAAACACTACAGATACAAAACTCAAATACATTAGTTCCTTCACACACGTTTTTCCTTTGCATTGTTTTCCTTTTCTGAAGGCTCAGATTTTATGACTGAAGGATTTAAAAGAAAAGAAGTGCAAACTTTAAAAGAAAGCCAAGCGGCAAAGCTATATTTTAAAGTGGCACACACTATCTTTCTATAACAATTTTGCACTTAATTGCTTTGTTGTAATTAAACACTTTCTTTGAAACATTTTATTAATATAATACTTAGCTATACAGAAAGGAAGAAAGAAAGCAAGAAGAAAAAAGTGAAAGAAAGAAGACAAAAACTAACTCAGGGAACATAATTAAATGTTACTTAAAACTAAATTTTCCAACACTGACAAAGGTTCTACAATCTGAGGTACAGGATCTCAG
>NW_004524635.1:4437109-4459684 GCF_000260255.1 Octodon degus
TGTATTCAAAATGGTTAGGATAGATATATAGTTACATTCTCTTAATGAATAGAGTGATTTGTTCTAATGGTGTTTGTAGATAGGATATCATGTCTGCATCTTGTACAACAATTAACCACTAGGAAGAATGTATGCAATGTCTTAATTATTGAAACTGTCCTACCAATTTGGCTTGAAACTGTTTCATTGCTATTAGTTTCTCAATAAAATTATGGGAAAAAAGACACCCCCACCCCCAAAAAAGAAAAAACCTAAATTTTCCTAGTTGTCCATGCAAATATGGATGGAAAATAATAAGAATCTGGAAAATATTCACAATATTACCAGGATATTGCACTGTTGATATTTTTATTCTACTTTATAAATAGGCAATCAAGCCCATGTGGAGGCCTGCTGGAATCTGAGCTTAGATCTGCTGTCAGGTGTATTTCTCTTCCCATTTCTACAAAACTGTTTGAACAGATGATCATATCCCCATTTCAGAGAAAGTAAGGAGTTAATTGAGAGAAATATAGACAAATTAGGAGTGGATTATTAGTTTCCTTTTTTATTATTAATTTCTACAAAAGATTCATTCCAGATTGTTAGCAGCACCTATAACTCATTTGAAGAGACCATAATATGTTCTCTACATTTTAGAAAACTTAGTCTCTAAGAATGAAGTAGCTTTGCAAATACACTCATGCGTGGTGAGTTAGAAAATTTTTTGTATTGAAATTGCAATATTACAGTAAAGGTTTTAATTATGTCTGTAATAGAGAAAAGGACAAAATTCCTGGAAAATTGGATAAAATTATTTGAAGCAGCAGTTTCAAGCCTTGGAAGCCCAAGTTCATGGCTGTGTTCCTCCAGGGAGGAAAAAGAGGAGATGGAGACAACAGCATCTCACATGGATTTGTGGAGCCTAAATAGAGGGCAGCCAGCTGGAAGGAATAAATCAGTACTTGTAGTGGCAGACAGAGCAGGGATTTGTGGGTCCAGATGCTAGAGAAGAAGCTGCACAAAGTACGAGCTGCAGAAACATGCAAGGGTTCCCTTGAGCCTTTGATTAAAAACTAAATGAACTTATACTATATTCCTGTCCTGACAGCTATTCTCTGAGCAGTGTTTGATGGGTATATCATCCCAGGAGATGTTAAGAGTTTTAATCAGAGATAAGAGATCATGATGAACATTCCCAAGATTAAGTTGACTCCAAAAAGGGAATGTCTTGTAAGGGCTGTACTGCTTCTAATGTTAGACCATCCTAGATTTATCCTAACAAAGCCTAAAGCCAAGACTTGACTACTTCCAGATGAGCTGTCAGAAAATTAAATTAATGGCATAACAAAGCTCATTACTATGCAAAGGAAGACAATGACATCCAATGTTTGAACACTGTCATATCCACAATGTCTACCATAAAATAAAAAATTAAATATAATATATGTGGTCTGGCTGACCATTGAAGTGGACACATTATTTCTGTCTGTCCATGTCTGCCTCCTACTTCTGAAAACAGAAACTGAAAGCCAGAGAATCTCTCTTTTCTATGTAGAATACTTTTCATTTGATTTAGCCAGGGTCATTTATCTTAACTAAAGGCCTAGTGACCAGAAGAAACAGTAAGACCTACTTCTCAGACACAGATATACTCTTGGGTCACTGCACCACTGACTCTCCTCTTTGGTACTTCATTTGTCCCATAAGAATGTTGTCATTCAAGCTCGTGTGATGTTACAGTGGAGTACTGATGGCATCATATGTGTATTACATGAAGTACATCTGTTCAAGAGTTGGGAAAGTAGGATGTGTCAGTGATGACATCTTTATGACCTTTATTTGCTCACATCAAAAGGACTGTGTAGATACAGTACGATGAGATTCACAAGTACTCTAGTTCTAGGTTATTAAGCAGTAACAAAGCTTACAGGGCCTCAGATACTCAGTAGTAGCATGCATGACACCAAATGTAACTTCCTAGGGAGAGACAATATTTGCTAGCTGAAAACTGATAGTCCTGGCTTCTTGTTAAAAAGCTCAATTATCTTGGGCCTATCTACCTCCTCCCACTAAACATTAAGAAAAGAGACCTTCCAGGACTCTTTCTAGCTACAAAATTCCATGAGTCTATCAAATAAGGGACTTTCTAATGTCAGCTAGATAACAGGTTAATGGTAACTCACAAAAGTGACTTATTCAAGTCAACAAAGAAAGAGTGTAAGATGAGAGATACAGAAATCCCATGACAAATCTTGGGAAAAAGTTCATATGGCCTTTCAATGTCCTAATTTGCTGATTCTTTGACCAATTTTTCTTCTGTTTGCAAGGCTGAATTAAGCCAAGTCTAACAACATGGATTCAAAAGAAACTCATTGTGAATAAGACAGAAATTGAACAGGGCCAGGGGATTACTGTTCGCTCTCAGTTGGGCTGGCTCTTAAAGAGTTTGAAAGAGCTATACTTTTCCTACTCTTTAATATGCAAAGTACCTATGATAGCATAGGGCTCATGTTATGCACAAAAAAGAAAGTATTGTGCAAACATTTGGATAAATGAGTAAACCTTCATTGGTTTGTCATATCTCTAGTTGTTAGGATCACCAGAAGTGTTTCAATGAATAAACACTTCAGTCCTCGAGGTATCTCTTGATTTATTTTAAGGAAAATACATGTTTATTAGGAAATTCTTATTGTATTTCAAGAGTCTATGCTACCCATCTGTTAGCCTTATAAGCATGGAAAGACTAGCTATTAGAAGTGAGAAACATAAATATTGATGAAGACAAAACCAAGTAAAGTAGAACATCCCTGGCATCTATTTTCCTAACATCCTTCCTGGTTGGTTGGATATACATGGGCCAGAGTTTCTACTCTGCTGAATGGAAGCATTTGAAACAGGCTTCTAGGAGACAGGAAGGAGGCATTGCACCCAGTAAATGCATGAACTTAGGATTTCATGTTCAAAACACTTATTAACAAACATGTATGAGCTTTTATCCTGCACATAAATATTATTTTAGCAAATTCACTTCACTAATATAAAATTGCCACATCGACTTATTTTCATTAGTCTCTTTAATAAAGAATGATATTAGGCAATAATCTAGAAAAGATTATGGATAATATATATGCATAAAGAAGAAAAGATACATGTATCTTTTCTAATAATTATCTAACTGGATCCTAAAAAACAAAAGAAGCAGTAACATTTTTTTCCCATTTTGCAAATAGCAGAATTGGATCCAGAGTTCCTACAAGAATCATGTTACAGGGAGACCCTGTTCACCAAGATGGTGCAAAGGTGAAGAAGGAATTCCCTGCCCTTCTCAAAGTTGAAGTCAAAGCAAAAGCTCTGAAGGCCAAGAAGGCTGTGTTGAAAGGCATCCACAGCTACAAAAGGAAGGAGATAGGAATGTCACTCACCCCCTTCCGCTGTCAAAAGACATGGTAGCTCTGGAGGCAGCTCAAATACCCTCAGAAGAGCACCCCCAGGAAAAACAAGCTGGACCACTATGCCATCATCAAGTTCCCTGACCACAGAGTCAGCCATGAAAAAGATTGAAAACAACAACACATTCATGTTCATTGTGGATGTCAAAGCCAATAAGCACCAGATCAAACAAGCTGTGAAGAAGCTCTAAGACATCGATGTGGCCAAGGTCAATACCCTAATCAGGCCTGATGGAGAGAAAAAGGCATATGTTTGGCTGGCTCCCGATTATGCCAACAAACCTGGGATCATCTAAACTGAGTCCAGCTGGCTAATTCTAAATATATAATTTTTTTCTCCCCTACCAAAAAAAAAAAAAAAAAAAAAAAAAAAAAAAAAAAAAAAATCACATCACATTGCCAAAATCCTCTCCTCCTACCTTAGAAAAATGAATCAAAATTAAAACACTAAATAAAATACACTAATAACAGTGAAACAAATGGAAGAGCTACAACCTAATAAAATAATATTTGGATGATGGTGGTCACAGAAAAAGGCTGTAGCAAAGTAATTTTTCTAGATCTCCAAAGCAATCCTAAGAGAGAAAGGCTCTCCTAAGAAGTTCAGCAACTTTGGGGAAAAACTTGCAGATGCCAAGCAATGTAGAGAGCAATCTCTGAGAAATCTCTGCTATTAGTTATATTTTTTACAGAATGAGCTCTTACAGTACAGGTCCTGACTCATAATCCCCACATGAATTCCCCTAAAGGGAGAATAACAATTCCTTGAGAGGTAGCAGGGCTGTAGGACAAGTATACAGGGCCTTATCTAAGGCACGAGTTGCAATACTTTCTTTAAATCACAGAAACATCTAAGGGCTGGCCAAATAGCTCAGAGGATTAAAGATCCTGCAAGTAGGTGCAGGAGCCAGGGGTTTGGTCCCCAGGCCTGCCTTGCTAGCCTACCCCCAGGGTACGCTGAGATAGCAATTGAGACTGGGCGTGGTGGTGTGCACCCGTAATTGCAGCTCCTGGGAAGCTGTAAATAGGTGGAACACTATGAGTCGGATCTACATAGTGAGACGCTGAACATCCCATAGGTCCTTCCCTAAAATGCAAAAACAAAACAAAACACCCCAACCAACCAAACAAACAAAAAACCCAAAACAAAAAAGAAAACAAACAAAATCAATCTAAACTCAGGGGTTCTAATAGTGAAACAGAAGATGGCAATGTCTTTGAACATAGATCTCAATAGGAAATGCTAAATAACACTGCAGAACAAAGAGGAGCGTTCAAATTAACCAACTGTGTCTCTCCCTAACTTTAATTCCTCCTGCTTCTCAAGCAAAAGGAAAACCCTATCATGTTCAAGCCTTAAACTTCAACTCTAGAAGATTAACAGGTTTCAGGAATGACAATCAATGAATATTCATAGACATGATATTTGAGAAAATAAAGGGTCTAACTCTTACTTTCCACATTAGGTGGGAAAAGACAAAAACAATGGAAAAATAACTAGGCAAAAATTAAAAATGAACATGAGGGACAAAAACAGCAAGTAAAGATTGATAAAAATGTCAAGAAACAAGAGAAAAAATCACAAAATTTACCTTGTATTGTTGGAAGATGTGAAATGAAAGAGTTTGATGAAAGAATAAAGGATATGAAGAGCTACAGAATGAGTACAAGAGTGTAACCTCAGAATTTGGGATTCAAAATAAAGATTGAAATGTCGCTTCTGGGAAAAAATAAAACATGAAAAATAGGTTGATGCATCTTATTAAATTTCTTTTTGGCATCTGGGGTATCTATGGAGGTGATTGTATATTTGTGTCCTTTTCCTAGTTATGGTGCTAAGGGTGCACTGTCAATCTAATTGGTTTTGGGATCCACCCAGGGATTGTTGGTGCATACTAGTGGGGGCATCTGGATGGGTGATGAAAGTGTGACCTTTGGTGGTGGGGGGAGTTACCATGATCACCTGTCATTCCTCTCTGTTACTGTCTCCTTGCTTTATTTCCCAGCCATCAAGAACTAAGCTGCTGGGGACATAGCTCAGCAGAATAAATGCTTGCCTGGAAAATGCAAGGGCCTGAGTTCACTACCTGGTTCTGGAAAAAAAAAAGAACTAAGCATATTTGCTCCACCATGCCCTTCTACCACAATTGTTTATGCTTGGAGCCAGCCCAAGATGGACTGAATTCCTTTAAAATATGAGTCAAATTAAAGCGCTCCTCCTTTAAGTTGTAGGTGTCAGGTATTGTGTTCAGCAATAGGAAAACTGACTAGTACACAAAACTGGTACCAGATGTAACATCATTAGTGGGACTGTATCTGACCATGTGATTCAGAAGCCTTTGGAACTACAGTGGTACTGTATGTAGCTCATGAATGATTTTGATTGCAAATGATTTGGTGCACAAACAAAAGTGCTAGAGAAAATTGTGTCTTGTTTGCAAAATCTGTACCAGGTAACAAATATGACTATGGCCATCCTTCCCCCACAAATATGAATGTAACCATCTTTTCTAAAATCATAGAACAAATTAAGTTTGTGAACCAAGGCACCACTGTTCTCAGAGGAGTGTGGAAAGGTTTCAAGATACAGACTATTGGTAAAAAAAAAAAAGATACAGACTACTGGAACTCTTGAATACTATAAGCAAAGCTTGATAGATGATTCTGGTTGGAGCTCAAAAACCAGAATTTTGATAGGAATATGAACAGTAAAGGCTAGACTCATGAGGTTTCAGATGAGGACAAGAACTCCAAGAGCAGCTGAAGCAGAAATCATGCATATTACACTGTGGCAGGAAAACTGTGTACATTTCACACAGGTCCTGAGACTTGGCCAGAGATGGAAGTGAAGGTCAGGAGATTAATGAATCTGACAAAGGAAATTTCAAAGCAGCCTAACATTCAAGCAGTGGCATGGGTACTATCTGCTACTTTTAGCCAGATTTATAGTGAGAATTGGGGACAGAAGGCAAAGTAAAAAAATGGAACAGTTTAATTTTTGACCTAGTAGGAACCACGTGTAAAGCTGGGGCAAATGTGATGTAATTTTTGAAGAGATTAGTATGTTACTAATCATCATTATTAACAAGAAACCAAGCACTTTGTACAGAGACAAGAAGAAAGGTGGTTTGAAGGCATCTTAGGATGCAGTAACTCCCCCTCGACCCCATTATAGGATCAAACCTTTCGTTTGAGAGATTGTCTTGGGTTCCTCCTGTTCAAGAAGGAGCTTCCAGATAACTGGTTCACTGGAATTCATTTTAAAACTAGGCATTCAGGTAGTCAAAAGCCATTGTTGGCATGGTCTATGAGGGTCTAGCAACTGCTTCCACTGAGAGCAGACCTTGGCTATCCATATGATGTTGGTTCTTACTAACATGCAGATTACAACAGTTTTAGGATAAGAGGGGGTGGGAGTTAGCACCAAGATCCTTTTTTTTGTGGTGGTACCAGGGATCAAACTCAGGACCTTGTGCTTGCCAGGCAAGCACTTATTCCACTGAGCTATGTCGCCAGCTCTCCTACCAAGATTTAAAAGGGAATCCAGGGAGGCCAGGTAGGGACCTGCTGCGAGGGTGATGTGTGAAGGTGTGGGAATGAAGTTGAGGTGCAGCAGAGATCCCAAAAAATTGAAGATCAGGAATGTGGAATATTTGCTGAGGTAGGTTGTAGGATACGAGTGAAGAAAGCCCAAGAAAGAGTTTGTGGGCTGCAGCCAGTAAGGCCATGAAGTGGGGCTGCTGAAGTCTTTTGGAAGTCACATTTTACTACCAGGTGCCTCACATACTGGATATGGAACTATAGGACTTACTGTTTTCCTTTCTGGGCTTTGGTCTTACTTTGGTCTGATTCTTTTCTATCCCTCCATTCCTCCCTTTTGGAATGGGAATGTTTGCCCTGTGCTATTGCTCCTTGAGATTACGTAACTTATTTGTGATATTTATAAAGGTTCACAGCTAAAAATTTGCCTTGGGTTTCAAAAGAAGTTGACTTGGACTTCTGAAAGATGCTGGGACAGTTGAGATTCTGGTAAGAGATTATTATGATTTTGGTAGTTCTAGCACTAGGTGAAATTATGACTTTAAATTTGTTTGTGGATTACCTGTTGGTGATTGATGCTTATTTCCCTCTGCTAGACTACAAGCTCTATAAATGTTGATAATATGTATGTTTCTGCTTACCACTGAATCATCAGCAAATTACCTGTCTCAGGAGTCAAACAATCTTAATCTCTCTCCTATCTATAGGTCTATCTGCTTGGCTACCCATTATCTGACTATCCATCTCTCCATTATATAGTTGTACTACATTTATTTGGAAAAAACAATCAGCCTTGGTTAATATCTTGGGAATGGAGCTGGGAGAAGTAAAAAAACTGAGTGACATCTTAAATACATGTTTATTTGCATATGTACTTGGTACTGAATAATTAAAATAGTTTTCCATAGTTTTTTAAGTCATACTGATGACATAACTGTATATATTATTTTTTCCACCCATGAAAGTAATTAATATCTCAATATCCTGTCCCTGGGACAATAATCATATCCCACAGATGTGTGCCACCATGCCTGGTTTTGGTGGCTGGCTAGGTGGGTCCTGGCTAGGTGGGCCTGGGCAGAGCTGGCATAGCATGTGGTACTGGCAATTGAACCCATGTTCCTGTGCTCACCAGGCAGGTGCTTAGACCACTGAGCTATCTTCCAAGCCCCACTAAAATAATTTTTCTTGTCAACTCAATTCAAGTATAGGGTAAATGTTTTTTCACATTTATTTATGTCTGTGTTTGTACATTCATGCAAAGACTCCTTGTCTCTCATTAAAGATGCTAGAAAATTCCCCCAGGAAATTCAATCACATTGTCATAGTCTTTTCATAGAAAGGAACAATGTGTAGGAAACAGACTCTCTTGATTTTGATTAATGAACAAAGCACCTCTTTCACCTAATTCACCTTAGATTACCTTCCTCTGATGACTCTACCTGCTCCTGTAACAATTTAAGAAGAAAAATTATTAGTAATTAGGGAAGGATTCTTGAAGTTAATAACTTAAGATATCTTTTTTTTTTTTTTTTTGGTATCTATTTACATTTAACCTATTGGCTAATCCCTCTTGGAAGCTCTGTTAGAATGATCTCACCAGCAATACAGATCATGTTTTGCACCATTATATAATGGTGCAAAATATCCATTCCCACAAAATATCCTCTAATTCATTAGATTTGGTTGAAGACATAGGTTTCAGAACTATACCTTTGGTTTCTACTTTTCTTTTTGTATTTTGTGCAGGGTCTAACTACACAGTCATACTTGTAGAGATCCTCCCGTTTTCAGCCTCCCCAGCACGGGGATTACAGGCATGTGCCACCACACCTGGACTTGGTCTCTGGCTCAGCACTCCTGGGGATGGGGCTGGTGCGGCACCTGTGCTTGCCTAAGCAGGAGCTTAGTCTGATGAGCTATCTCACCAGATCTACTTTTGTTTTCTAAATGGAGGAAAGTCATCAGGACTTAACATAAAACAAGAGAGCGCTATAGAAGGAACGCTATAGAATAAAAGAAAAACAAGAATTTTCTCTGTTGATAGAGATTTACGAAACTGTTATACAGAGGATAATAGTGTCTGGCTATCTACCAAATTCTTGCATTCTTATATGTTTTATACTCTCATAACTTTAAGACTCTTCAGAGATGGAAATAAACCATGAAATACTTTAGGCAATCATTCACACATACAGCAGAAGAATCTCATTCAAGTCATAATGTCCAATAGAATACCTGGAAGTGAGGAAAGGCTAAAAAGAGGTGAAATTTAGTAGGTATCTGATTCTGTGAAAATCTCTAATCTCCTTTAGAGGAAAGAAATACATACAACCGTACAACTTTAGCATAATTTCCACTCTTAGTATAATTAGAGCATGTCGCTTCTTACTGAAAAAATCCAAGATTAGTCACTTAACCAGAAAGAGTTCGTCTTATACCAGTGACTCTGGAAAGAAAGCAAAAGTACTTGCTTATACTCTAGCAAAACTTGATAAGTGTGTTTTGGAATTTATTAATATTGAAGTATTGTGCTTAAAGTTCCTAAACAATGTCACAACACTCAGAATAACAGCTACCTTTGGGGAGAAACATGGAGTAGGAAGAGGCAGGAGGTAGGAAGCCTTGGTTTTGAAAATGTTGTAAATTTGTTTTGTCTTCCAAATCTAGTCACTTACACCCGCAACTTGGACTTCAAATTTGAGTTATTTCTTTCCTTCCTACTAGTACTGACTAAATCTTGCAATCTACTTCTTTACCAAATGATACATCTTGACCTTTTATGTTTTAGTTAGCACTGATTTGGTGAACAGTTCACCAAGAATGTTATAGTTATTTTTAACTAGAGCCTTAATCCAAATGATCTCTCAAAATAATATCTGTGATCATCCCTGAGAACACTAACCACACTGAAATGGTCTCCGGAACTATCTAAATACCAAGCCTCCCACTTACAGGAATAATTATTTTCCTGCTCAGAGTGGGTATCTCAGGCTCTACTATCTGTTACGTTATAAAAAGGCACATGTTGGAAGCATGAGTGTATTATTTTTATTTCTTTTAACTTCATGCATTGAGACTGAATGTTTATCCTTATGAATGCCCAAAATGTGTGTTCTAGGCCACACTATTATAGCTCTAAGGTTATAGCAAGGGGTTGTGGATTCCTCAATGAATTTTAGAATTCTGTTTCAATAGTTTACGTGGGAGGAACACAGGCTAGAAATAAGTAGGAAAGGATGCAGGCCCAGAAACGGGGTGGGACTGAGAAAAGCAGGTATGATGTCAGATCAGTCTGGAGATAATCATGACCTAATCCTTGTTTACAGTGGCAAGAAGAGCTCATGGGCCAGCCAGGTCCTCATTCTGGAAGGAAGGACTGACTTCCAGCCTTGGGAGTGTGTCTGGTCTGTTGGTTATCCCCTTGCTGCACACTCGCAACATGCAAAGTCATACACCTTTTCCTTTCAAGGAAGGTCATGTCCATTGACTGATTCATGCAAAAGTCTAAAGGTCTAGTTCCCTACCCCAACTTGGGGCAATTCTGAGAAGCCACCCCAGTCTCAGCACTCTGCGAAAGCTGGCGGACACTCCCCATGGAGAATCCATGAGAGCCCGACTTCTTCCTCTATTCGTATTTGCTTCCTTCTCTTTCTTCTATGGATGCTAATGCTCAAGGATACTCTCAAGTGAACTTTTTGCTAACTAAACTTTGCTTCTATCTGCTTCTGAGAAAACCTAAGTAGAAAGACCAACCATAGTGAAGACGGAATAAAATTTCACAGCAACATATACCACAACCACAGGTGGCCTGAAGACCAAGAAGTGGTTTTGCATGGATCTTGCAATGATAAATCTTGTGAACTAGTTGTTAATATTTAAACACTTGTTTTGAAAAAGCTGGAACTACGGCAATAGCAGCCTGGTATTTGTATATGGCACCACAGAACTGGAGTTAAGGACTATGGTCCATTTAAATGTTTTCCACACTTGTTCCCACACTTTTCTTAAAGATAAAGTCCCTACAAATATCTGTTTCTTTACACCCAACCCTGAGGCCATTTGAGTTGATGTGTCAAGACTGATTCTAAGATTCCAGTTGCTGACCTCAAGGCAGACTACTTCCTAGATGAGCCTCAGTAACTTAACACCTTGCATCTGACTTTCCCACAAATGTAAGCCTCTTTGTGGGTTAGCTCTCTGTAATAGACTTTTTAGTGGCCCAGCAGATGCTTAGGCTGGTGAATCCAGAAATTGTTCAAGCATGCTAAGTGAACAAAATTGGAACAGAGGACCTCCTTCACCAGCCAGTGATGCCAGGAGTAGAGTCCATTAGTCTAGAATAGTCTGAAAAGGCTCAGGGGGACTTCTTGGATATAGGAAGATGTTTTCCTGACACAAGAAGCTGGGCTGTTCTTTCCAGAAAGATTGGCTATGTGTTCTAAAGGGTTAGGGATGGACATATGCTGTTGAAGTGGCTTAGAACCCAGATGCAGTATGTATCCCATAGCACAGATCTCACTGACTTGACTGAAGTCCTCAAGAGTAAACCTCCTCATGAGAACTTGGCAACACAGAGCAGGTCTTGGCTGTGTTGCCCATGTGCAGACAAATGGCTTCAGTTAATTGCCATCCTTGGGTAGTCAGTCAAAAGGTAAAGTTGAGACTATAAAAGGGAAAGCGTTCCTACAGAGGAAAAATTATAAAGAACTGTTAGAAAAATATGTGACTGCTGACATTTCACCTTTTATTCTTACAGCAGTGCTTTAAGAAAGAAATGCAGTTAAAGTTGTCAGAACTTAATTTTAACCCCCTCTTTGAGGCTGTTAAAAATTCACTCACGCTGAAACTTGCCTTTCAGGTTCTCAGCCAGATTTGGGCTTTGTTTTCAATCCGTTGTTCTCTAATGGAATGCAAAATGTCATTCAGGGAAAAGGTTTTTCCAAGGATCCTTCTATACATTGCTTCCTGTCTCAATCCCTATTCCTTACCTGCCCCAATCTCTGCCAGAAGGTTAGCAGGAATGACAAAAACAACCCCAAAACACTGAGAGAGATTAAAGGTGCTTGGCGGTGTGTATAAAAATAGCTTCAGCAACAAGCAATACTCAACAAGTGGGAATCTGTTCAGCGGTGTACACTAAAGGCAATCAGTCTTGGAACACTATCAATGCTCAGAGTGATGCAGTTAAATCAACAAGTATTTTTGGAGTGCTTAATGAATAAAAGATAACCGGTGATGGTTCAAACATTTCTCCATAGGTGTGATAATCTGTTAGAAGAAAGAATCAGAGATATTGTTCCAAGGCTGTATTTGTAGAGCAAACCCAATGATTTATTTAGTTTGTGTACTTTTGACACTCAAAGCCTCCATGTGCATCCCACAAGCCATCTCTGACTGATGACAGCATGCTAGTGGAGGAGGTAAAAAACCCAGTGATTTATTAGTCAGTGAATAAATATGCCAGTAAGAATATGAGGCACTTTATAAGCATACAGTTGAGGCATGAGACCCTCATGCCTACTCTCCCGAGGAAACATACTTTGGATATATCCTCTTGTGCATAAATGACTTTGAAACTCTCCTTTTCTTTCCTTATCTTAAACTATAGTAGCTGTCCACATAGATTTATTCCGATCAGCATATGAATATCACCATATATAATACAATATTTACTTTTGTAGACACTTTGTCAGTATTTTGATGGATGTGCTAGGTCTTGCGTATGCTGTCTTTCTCATTACAGAAATCCTGGAACCTGGGAAAATGCTATAATTAACCTTTTATTATTATAAGCCTTTCTGTAATACTTTCCATTTGAAAGCTGCTGAACAACCAACTCTGTATGCCTCACAAGAAATTGGATAGTCAACACTTGTTAGCTTTGTTTTATAGTTCTGAAGCCATGGGCCCAGGGTTCAAAGATATCCAGGGTTATGCACCCAGCTCAAGCTTAAGACAAACACAGATGTTCTGTTCTTAGCCAGATTCTCAGCCCAATGCCCAGCTGATTTGCTGTTCTTTCCTTGAGAAAGAGAGAGTGTATGTGCTTTATTTTTAAATTTAATTAAGAAAATTACAGTAAGAATATTCACCCCAATTCTCCAATTTTTAGTATAAAGAATGCACACCCTGGGCCTTTGCCAAATATTGGGGAACTTATTTTGAAAAATCTCCATGCACCCTGAAGATAATTCCTCTCAGCTGGTACAAAAGCAAAGCTCAACTTCTTTAGTGCCATTGTGTCCAGCCTTTATCTGGGGAAGCAAAGAAGAAAAGTATGTCCTAGGCAAAGTTCAGGTGCTTTGTCAGGCGGGCAGAATCAGCAGTGGGGCAGTGAACAGGGAATGGGGGAAGCTACTGAGGTTTGGGAAAGTTCTTTGAAGGCAACAGGGCTAGCCTGGAGATACGTGTCATGGTCCCAACAAGGTAAGTCCTAGGCTGTCCTGGCTTCTCAGTATGGAACACTTAGCTATTGTCTTACATAGTGAGTGCTAAAGTATAGTCAAAGGCATAAAAGAGTAAGTATAGTTCAGCTTTGGGAAAAGTCTTATGGAGAGAAGTCTCTTTCTTTTTTTGGAGCCAGGTTGTTTTGTCTATCATTCTTAACCAGTTAGGTCATTTCATATTTGTATCTATAAAAATGTTTATTACCTCACATCATCACCTCATTATTTCTCTAATGCTTGCTATTAAAACTGGAGGCAGTGATTCGTTGTTAAATTTTGGTTTTAAATTAGTATCTTCATAGCTCCATAACAGAGGTGCAATGATTGCTGAAAACATTTCATTTTCAACTGTTAAGGGCAGGTACTAATATTGCTGCAAACACTGAACAAACAAAAAGCCCCAAATGTTCTCAGTTTAGAACATATTTATGACCAGGGTATCCTGCTCCATTCTAATTCCAAGCCTAATTTGTTCCTAATATTTAGTTGACTAATTTTTAAACTGATTGGGTGAAACATCTGTTTTTCATTTTGAAAAACGACATTCTTTTTTCTCTTGTCCTCTCATTGTCTCTGAATTCATTCGTTTTGTAGCCACCGTCATCACCACTATCACCAAGACCACGTGTGCTAGGCATTGTCTTGAGAACTGTATGGGTGTGAACTAAATTACTCTTTATAGACATAATAGGAAATAATATGACCTCCATCACAGAGCTGTGACTGCTGGGAGCCCAGCGAAGTCGGATGATTCACATGAGAGCAGCCATTCTGGGACCAGCACACTGGCGATCTGGCTCTAAAGTCTTGCCCCACTCAGTTGCCCTCACTGCTGGTGCCCCGCTGAGGATGCTGCTACGTCCAACGCACTGCTATGTGCATCTATTGTCTAACTTGGAGACCTCCGTCTGATTGCTTCCAAGTCTGGTGAACATATTCAACATTCTTATCCTGGTTGAGTTTATCGAAAATTTGGCTGATATTTTTTTTCCAGATGAAAATTTCTAGATTTAATTGGGAATTAATTCTATATTTTAATCTAAAGTAACACTGTGGGGTTTACCTAAAAATTAAATTCAACTATAAACTTCAAATTATCGTTCCTGGCTTCTTTTTTGTTTTCCCACAAGAGAGCAACATCCTACATTTCTCAAGGCGAAGTGCTGAACAGAGAAGAAACCACTAATGTATCTGAATATGTCTTAAGTTATAACTGACTGCATTTCAAAAATCAAATGTTTTAGTCATTACAGATTTATAGTTATATGAATAACATTGAGACTTATATGTTTAGATTTATTTATATGAGGCCAAATTCCAGGGAAGATTTTCATAGATTTGGAACAGATTCTGCTTAGAATTTATATACTTTTCTAGTTGCTCTCTAAATAGTTTATTTTAAAATTATCTTTATATTCACACAATTTTGAAAAAGACATATATGAGTATGTGGTCTAACATTGAATCCATGCTAAATTCCTCATTGCATTAATTTTTTCCATGCCTACATGTTTGTAGTTTCAAATTTGTTGTTCCAAACTTTTGTCAGAGAATCATTGAGAAAACTGTCAAATTTTTCTTTGGTAGAAAAATTGGACTCAATTACATACGTATATAAATAATACAGACACTACCATTTAAGTTTCTACACTGTTTTTGGAGAGAAGCTCTGCCATGCCTGTTATTTTGCTTATCTTCAGGCCATTTCAAGGAGGCTCATGGAAGAGAAGATCAGTATTTCAATATTAAGCAGAGATAATCCTTAGCGGATTAGACACCCACCGTCTCTTGAAGAAGAAAGCCTTCCATGACTTCCTACAGCAGATTCCTATGAACAAAGCCTCACAAAGTTGTCTTGAGAAGACTCCCTCCTTCTCAACAGTCACCAAACTACTCCTGTGGAACAATTAACCTTTAAAGAAAGCAACTTAGGAAAGCTGGGACTAGGGTCAGTTTTGTGGACCATGAATACCTGCATAAACAAGTTCTAGGGGCACCTGGGAGTCATCAGTTCACAGACTTAGGTTATAACACATTCAGTGCTTAACCTAATGGAATGACAGGGACCAAGAAAGTGTTTCCAAGAAAAAGCAGCCACATTTCATCTTTGCATACTAAGACCAAAGAAAATAAATATTTGCTATTTCAGATAACTAGATCCTTTGGTTGAATGCTGATAGATCACCAAAGTAACAGACAGTAGTGATGTTTTCTTTGGGGTGGCAGAAAGACCCCATGAAGTGAGATCTTCTAGCCAGCCAATGAACCAAGACCACTGAAGGAAGAGAATGACAAAGAGATCTAAGCTGTCCAAACATATATCCAACCTCCATATTTGCTAATGACTGTTTCAATTCTTTGGATTCAAGATTATTTTTAAAAATGAGCTTTGAAGAACCTGTACTACAATATCCTGTAACTCAGTAACGTCCCAAATCTTCTGTTCAAGGAGATTATGGAGCCATAGAGGAAAGTGATCGACGATGTAGAATGTGTTTAAGGAAAGTCACCCGGAGAGAAAACATTCTCTCAGCCTTTCACAGAGAGCAAATTGGTCAAGCAATGGCTGTGACTCATCCACATGGCTGACACTCACAAAGGATCTATAAACTGTGGTACAGGGTTTCAGGATAAATCCTGAGGGGATTTGGCTGACCTTGTCATATACAAAAATAACATTTTTTTATTATATAGGTCTTGCTTTATCTTGGTCTTAACCATCCAGCAGAAAAGTATAAACACAAGGTATAAAAAGTAAAGCCATATTAATATCCTGATCTGTAAAAGGCTCACGTCAACAACTTCTGACATTGCTAGCTCTGTGGATAACCCACTAATATTATGGACTACTGGGATATATTGGATTATTTTGCTGAATTCATGCACCTATAATATTTGAATGGCAATGGAATACCCATCTCTGACAAAACTAAACAAAAATGGGGGATATAAATGAAGGACCATCTTGTACTGAAAAAAAAAATATATATCTGTATATACAAAATAGGATAGCTATGCAGCTACTTTCTCTTAGTTCAATGAGAAGATTTGTACTAATAGTGTTTAGACAAGGTACCATGTCTGCATCTTGTATATGAATAACTACTATGAAGACAACAATATGCAATGTATTAGTTATCATAACTATCCTACTAACCTGTTTTAAAACTGTCTCATTACTATTTCTTTCTCAATAAAATAATAAAAAAGAATGTCCCATGCAAAAAAAAGAAAATACTCTACCAAAAAGTCAAAGAACACTGCCAAAATCCAGAAAGTCATATTCAATTATTTCACAAAATTAAATAAATTGGAAAGCTGAGAAGAAAAAAAAAAGAGCTTTGAAATTAAGGCATCACTCTATCTTTGTTTTTGAAAAGGAGAAGAATAGACTGTCAAACTCACAACCTGGCCCTGTTAATCCAATAATGATCTTCAAGACATATTTTCTTATTTCCACAACACAGAAAAAGGTGAAAATCACCCAAATGGAGAAATAAGTACGTATACCTGGGTAATTTATGATATGTGAATGAGTTTCATATTGTCTCTCCCAAAGCAGAGACCATAAAAGACTAAAATTTTGGTGCAAGAATCACCTTTTTTAGAGCTAAAGAGAGGGATGGATCTGCCTTGTTTGCAACCTAGGACTTTCAGGCTGGCAGCTTGACTGATGGGGTTTCCACACCAGCTATCCAACAACAGCGATGGATGACATTACTTTCTATGTTGGCCTATATTTTACTCAATCAGCTCACGGGGAATATGGTTTATTTGCTCATAAGAAGTTCCACAGGAGACAATTTCATAGCCTTCTGAAATTAACTTCAAGTAGTTTGATTTAATATGAAGTAATTTCAGACTCAAAGTTTTAGAACAGGTCTTTCTTTGTAATGGGTTGTCTTAGTTAATTTTCTTGCTGCTGACACAAAATACCTGACACCCACAGTTAAAAGAGGACAAGGTTTATTTAGCCTATAGTTTGTGCAGGTTTCTCTTCATTTTTGGTTGTTTCCCAGGCATGGTAGCACAGCAGAGAATCATCATAGAGAAAAAACATCTCATAGCGGGCAGAAGGCAGCAAGTACCAAACAATGAATGACAAGCAGTGGCCCTGTTTCTGTCCCTTATATTTTATCCAGGCTACCCACCCCTAGGCCAGGTGGCACTCCCACTCAAAGTGGAGCAGCCTTAATCCTGGTATTGCACTGCATCAGGAAATCAACCCATCATCATATCTCGATCCCAGCATCACATGCCCTACATCCAGCCACCTCCCGAAAGCCCCACCCATGACTACATGAGGCTTCGAGGGGACATCTAAATCTAAGCTGTAACTCAGGTAAAACTAACAACAAAATGTCATCAAACTATACTCCAGCTTTAGCAGTACTGCTGACTTACAGCTCAGACTGTCCTTTAAATATCTTTGTGAGGATTACATCAGTCAAGGCAACTCAATTCCTTTGGAAATCTTCAGTAATTAATTGCTGCTTTTTACTCAGTTCCTGACCCTTCCCCCAACAGGGAAATCTCAGCTTACTGAACAAAGGCTGTGTAATGTATTCTTGATAGTTCTGAGCATGTTTAGATTCTCAGTCTATATATGGGCTCCCTTTGACAGGGAGGAAATAAACTGGCACCCTCTACTAATTCTATTAACATTAGTGTCCCATCTGCCATGCCCCATGAAGCTGATTATAGAGTCAACTCTTAGCAAGATATTAACTAATGGTTGGAAAGATGGCACTGTAAAAACTCAATATAGGATAATTATATGTAAAAGAATGAACCTGGAGCCTTTCCTCATACCATACAGGAAAACTTCTTCAAAATGAATTATGAACCTAAATATAATAGCTAAAATTACAGAACACTTAGAAGAAAATACAGGAGAAAATTTTCACAACCTTGAATCATACAGACTTTTTAGAAATGACACTGAATGGATAAGAAAACATAAATAAATTTGACTTCATCGAAATTTTTAAAAAGGTGTGTTTCAGTGAAGCTTCTGAAAAGTGAAAAGACAATCCACAGAATGAAAAAAATCTATTTGCAATCATATATTTCATAAAGAACTTGTACCTAAAGTACATACAGAATGCTTAAGCTAAATTATTAAAAAACAACTGAGCTGAAAAAAGGAGCAAGGAATAAAAAAGTTTCTTCAAAGATAAAGTACAAATGGACAATAAGCATATAGAAACATTTAGCATCATTAGTCCTGAGGGTAATGCAAATCAAAACCATAGTGAGATGCTATTTTCTTTTCTTTTCTTTTTTTTTTTTTGCTCCGAATGCCTTCAGGGCAGGTTTGGCTGGCTGAAGTGTTGTGGGGATCGAAATACAGCAACCTGAGGCTGCCAGCTTTGTGGAAGCAGCCACTTAAAGAACTGAGCTAGGGTCAGGCCCCCAAGATGTCATTTTCATATCCACAAGGATAGTTAACATTAAAAAGATGATAAAGGGCCTGGGAGATAGCTTGGCAGTCTAAGCACATGCCAGGCAAGTGCAAGGACCCTGGTTCCATCCCAAGTACTTCATGATGTTCTGGCCCTGGAACCCTGGGCATGCTGTGTTGGCCATTGAAACTGGGGATGGTGGCACACACTGTAATCCCAACACTGGGAGGCTGAGACAGGAAGATCCCTATGAGTCTGAGCTACAGAGCAAAATCCTGTTCCAAAAAATAAAAAAAAAGAGTTTTTAAAAATTAAAAAAATGATAAAAATGTGTTGGAAGGATGAGGAACCCTTGTACACTGCTGATGGTAGTGCAAATGGTACAGATGTCTTGGAAAACAAGATGGCCGTTCCTTAAACGTTAAACATACGTCCCAACAATTTCACTTATAGATAGATATATACTCCAGAGAAATGAAAAGATATGTTCACTAAAACATTTGTATCTAAATATTTGTATGTTTGTAGCAGCATTATTCACAAGAGCCCAAAGTAGTACAATTTCAGTATCTACCAAGGGGTACACTGATAAAACAAAATCTAGAATTACATGGTTCCATTTATATGAAATGCCCCCAGTAGGCAAACCTATGAAGACAGAAAATAGACTGGTGCTTGCCTAGGCTGGGTGGAATGGAAGAAGTTGGGGTTGATCAGCTATGGATTTATTTTTGGATGATGAAGTATAAAGAGATTGTAGTATTTGTTCTACAATTCTGTTCATATATTAAAACCCACTGAGTTGTATACTTCATCTTTCTTTCTTTCTTTCTTTCTTTCTTCTTTTTTTTTTTTTTTTTTTTTACAGGGTCTCACTATGCAGCTTGGACTCATAGTGATCCTCCTGTTTTCAGCCTCCCAGAGCTGGGGTAACAGGTGTGCACCACCATGCCAGCTAGGCACACCCAGGGTTGGGGGTGGGGCTGGCACAACATGGGGTACCAGGGATTGGACCCTGGTCCCTTTGCTTGCCTAAGCAAGCACTTAGTCTACTGAACTATCTCACCAGCCCTCTAAGTTGTATTACTTAAATGGATGAAAGGTACATACATGAATTATACCTCCATATTTCTCCATAAAAAGTTTTATTTTTCTCTTGAAAATAGACCTCACTACAGAGGTCTTCACCATGAATGCTCCCCAAAATCACCTGGGGAATTTTATGGTCCCAGTGCCTGGGTCACATCCTAGATAGAATGTCTTCTTTGCCCAGGAGATTTCAGTGCTAGGCCAAGGATGAAAAGATTGAGTGGCTCTGAGGAGTAAAACTCCATAGCACTCACTTCCCTTCATAGTGATTCTGCCTTGTGCCTCCTTAGATGACATCTGTGAAGTGAGGAGTCACTTTAGAGCCTTGCCAGGGGTTGGCACTGCAGTGCCACTCGGCACCTTTGAAGTCACATTGCAAGAGAGACTAAGACTTATGAGAAGGTCCTGGAGACCTCTGAAAGCCTGTGGAGGTTACAGAAGAGGGACACCCTGCGCGCTGAGTGATGTCTACACCTGAACCTCTCATTCCCTCTTAAACAATGTATTCAGATTTCTACAGCCCCTACTTTGGAATCTTTGTTGAAGAACATTCAGAAAGGTGTTCTAAAATAAAATCCATAGAACCAAAGCATTGACCAAATTACTTGAATGTTTTCACTTTGGTTCTTTGCATTTTGAATTCCATAGTTTCACAGCTATGGATGTACTGGTGAAACAGTGCAATGTACTGAATACTCAGAGTCCATAAATGGAAGCTTGACTACTTGGAGGCTTGCTTTCCTGTTTATCAATACCTGTTATAAAATATTGTTGAATAACTAGCTGCATTGTGTTTTGAAACTTACCAATCCTTTCTTTGCTATTCTTAAGCACAATTATAAATCAACACCCTGTTTTATGGAACTTAAAACAAAAGAAAGATGTGCTTTCTAAAAAAGTCAGGAGCCAGAGAAGCCACTTGAACTGAATACAGAGATCACCAAATCTCAACATACAGACTTCTTTATGAAGGATTAAGACTAGTTGTTTTAAATATTCAGATATTTTAATATAATTATAATGGTCAGTCATAATCAATTTTAATCCATATAAATGGAATAAAACTTTATGCATTGAGGGCAAAAAATACAGTTTTAGAACATGAAAATTGTGTTTGCAAATGAAAAAGTCTGAAGATCATTATGAAATATGTGACATCCCTGCACCCTATTAGAGTAACTTATAGTCCTTGATGTGACATATAATTTGGCTGTATGATTTCTTACATATTTGTGCCAAATTTCTAAAACCAGGTCCAACCCCATCAGCCATCAACAGGTACACAGAAATTCTGAAATCCAGCTCTTTACCTGTTTTATCCTTTTGGACATAACATTGTATAAGTCAAGAAAGTACATATTCCTTGCGTTCACCGAGTTCATTTTTATTATTGTTAACATTCGTAACTAAACGGACCCCTGCACGAACGTGCATGTTAACTTCTCGAGCTAGTCCCTTACACTGAATTTTACTTTCATACCCCTGGTTGGGTCTTTTGTTTTCAAAGGCCGAATAATTCTAATGGTCAAGCTGTCATAATGAATCACACTTTCAGTAGGAAAGTAAAAATCACAACAAAGTGACAACAAAGCCAAATGTACTTCTGTTTTGCACTACAGTTGCTTATATCACAAAGCAGAAAATACTGTTGAGAGAGTCTCAAAATACTTCATGATAAATACCAATAATTAACTCCTATTTTATGTTTCAAATTTTTTAATTTCCTGTATTTAGGGCAGGGTCCACAGGGTGTTCAGGGTCTCACTACATAGATCAGACTCATAGTGATTCTCCTGTTTTCAGCCCCCAAGTGCTGGGATTACAGGAGCGTGCCATCACGTCCAGTCTCAATCACCATCTCAGCATGTCCTGGATGCTGGGCCAGTACGGGGCATTAAACCCTGGCTGCTGTGCTCTGCCTAAGCAGGCATTTCAGTCTGGCTGGCCCTATTAACTCCTATTTTAAAAAATGGTCAAGGAAGCATGGAAGAAGGAAAACGCTGGCAATCAAAACTTCAGACCATTAAAAATGACCCAAATTATTAATGTATACAATTTGTTGATAATCTGTTTTTCTCAGTCTAACTGAAACATACAGTGGTGTCAAAAATGACAAATTTGGTGTTGACTCCTTTTTCCAACTGGCAGATGCACTGGAAAGAAATGTCTTATCAAAGGGCCTAATAAGCTATAATTTGCCCACAAGACTAAAATGAAAATGCAAGATGGTAACAGTAAAGCCCTAAAGTAGGCACACCGCCCTCTGTACATGGGTCTGTGGGGTGAAGCTGTAGTCAGGAAGCTGCCAACTATAGCACTGTGAGGCAAGGGTCTGGGAACCCACACCCTGATGGCTGGTCTTCTGGCTAGTTTAGCTTCTCTTGGCAGAATGCACACATTCTACAGACTCTTCAGACTGGAAAACAGCTTACAAATGACATATCACTTTCCCGTTTATAGAAGCCAACATTAGAGAAATTAAATGACCTGTCTGAGGTCATGAGTGCGATGACAAAGCTAGAAGTAAATTCTGGGTATTCTCACCCACATCATCATTCTTTCCCCTTTATTTCCCTGCTAGTCTCCAGTAAAAATGTAGATAGCCAAAAAATATTTACTACAAAAATAAAGAAGAAGAGGAAGAGGAAGAGGAAGAGGAGG
>NW_004524635.1:4459861-4480307 GCF_000260255.1 Octodon degus
GAAGAAGAAGAAGAAGAAGAAGAAGAAGAAGAAGAAGAAGAAGAAGAAGAAGAAGAAGAAGAAGAAGAAGATGATGCAGGAGGAGGAGGAGGAGGAGCAGGAGAAGGAGGAGGAGGAGAGGAGGAGGGGCTGGAGTAGAGTACCATGTTACCTCATCTGAGCTTCCTTTTCAACCTTCTGCTCAAAGAACAACGTGCATTTCTAAAAATCATTTTTCAAAATTCATTTTTCTGAGCGAATATTCTAAGTCTCATGATAAACACAGTATAGGAGAACTCCAAACCCTAAAGCACATTATTTGTTGAGAGCTCACTGGAGCCTAAGAGTTAACAATCATAGGCCAATGTGGTTATTTATAAGGCAACACATTAGTAAACTAATCACTGTTCCTGCACAAATATTTAAACTAATTCCAAGATATTTTGAACTTCAACACTGAGCTAGCCAAACACATTTGTAATCTGAACTCGTGGTTCTAATAAGTTACTGCCTTCTGGATGTCCTTCAGAGTGAGGGACATATTTAGAAAGATTAACACTCGAGTGAGAACAAAGACTGGCATTCTCAATGTAAGCATGCAGAATGGATCTTTTTATGCAAAAGAAAATGCATCTATCTTCCTAGGTCAGGTATGTGTGCAAATTTAGCACATCAAAATATCTACAGCAAGGACATGCTCATTGAAAGATACTGCACAAATTAAATATAAGTGAAAACTGAGAAGATTATGAAAAACAGACATATGGTGAAACAGTTCAAGGTAGATTGCAATACTAGTACGAATGTAGTGGGAAAATATGCAGAAAGGCAAATACAGGTGCCCAAACCCTTCACATAGGGCATGATCTACTAGATTTGGAGCCAGACTCATTTCTGCCTTGATTTGTTGAACCATATGTATTGCATTTTTTAAAACTTTAGCTGATTCACCTGCAAAATATGGTAGGTACTAAAGCCAAGTGGAGTGCCAAGATGCTTTCAAGATGTCTCTGTGAATTCTAAATGCTATGATTCTTTCACCTTTAATTTTACCATATTAGGCCCCCCTCAAATAAATGGTCAGTGTGCGTGCGTGCGTGTGTGTGTGTGTGTGTGTGTGTGTATGTTAAAATTAGTTTTGCAAGTCCAAGATTTTTCACAACCTTGCGCTTTGTAGGTAGTAATAAAGAAAAAAATATTCTTTGGCTTGGATAAATTCTGGCATAATTATAGGTCTGGTGTTTGGAAAATGAAGGCCAGATGAAAATGGCACAGAGACATGAATAACCCAAAGTGTCTGAGGCTACAGTACTTACATCTCATTAACTGCCAATTACTGTATTCATAATTTAACACAAAAAGGAAAAACACAAATGGTATGTTTTTGAAAAACATACCTTTTATCTAGACTTCAGTTTACACTTGGCCTCTAAAGGCAGGATTAATGCAATGGGTTGAGAAAGGGAGTAGTTAGATTGAGCAATAAAAACACTTTTGATAACATGCGAGGCTATAAAAATGGCTTGGCTGAAGCTATTAGCCAAAGATAAATAATACCCTACAGGAGAAAAAGAAACAGCCTTTTCTGGATTATAAGGTTTAGTGTGTTTTTTAAAGACCTTGCTTTCATTGAAAATATAACATATCCATTTAAAGAGATATTTTTGAAATTTATGATTTCACAACATTTTTTTATGTCCAAAATCTTGTCTTCTTTTTTGGACTTCTGTGTTCATGAGTTTTACCAAAACAATGAGAGCAAAATCATCCTTAGCTGTGTTGTTATTTTATTAGTAATCTTACTATTACTGCTATTTGTATGTTGTTCCTATTCTTCTTACAACAAGAAATGCTCTTACTACTAACCGATGTCATGTCTAACAACAACTCCACCTAACTTCCTCATGCGAATAGTTTTTAGTGTCTCTATTGCATTTCTGAATTCTAATGCACAGTACTTTCTTATTCATGCCTTGGGTTGGGTGGCTCTCTCAGGTAAGACTGATTCATTTTATTTCATTCAGGCCTGTCCATGAATGAAAAGCTTCAGTATCACTTTAATGCACATTCCCAGCTCCCATGACCCACTGGATCAGCAGCTCTGAGGCAGGGGCTCACTCGAGATTCTGATGCTTACATTTGAGAAGCTATACTCAACAGGGGCAGTGAAAGGTGCTAAAGAAAGGGGAAAGAGGGATGAGAGAAAAGTGAGGGTACACACCTGAGCCACACCTGCAGGCTTTACCTTGCCTGCCTAGGGCAGACTGCCAAAGCCAAGATAAAGAAAGCAAAGTCTGAGGTGGGATAAGCCAAGGAAAGGACAATAAAGTGCAGGGCAAGTTTTAGGCATGAGAGCTTCTTCCTTGGTATGGAAGCTCCCATCCTAGGCTTCAGGCTACTGGGAGGAGAGACAACACCAGAACTTGCCTTCAGTTTTTATCTCTTTTGCTTATTGAATATTAAAAATTAGCTTTTGTTCTCCATCAATGCAATATATCATTTGGAGTTGGCTATCATTTCTAAGTTAGAATTTGTTAGGTGTGAGGTCAAAACATTTCAGGGTATTGTTGATCTCTCACCTAATCCAAGTCTATAGAGGTGGTAACAAGCTCACACATGACTTTTGTTGCAGTGTTAAATTTCAGATCTGTTCCTTACTTTCTTGGCCTGCTCTAGCATTTAGTTTGGAATGAGGTTCCAAAATATACCCTGTGGTTACTCTTCCCTCTTCTTTTCCTCCTCCTCCTTCCCTTTTGTCTTTGTCATATTTTTCAGTAACAAAATTAGATAATGAAGAAAATAAAGAAAAAATTATCTGTATGTCTGTCACTTATTTTGATAAGATCAGTCATAGAAAATAACATATTATTTAAATAAAATTAGCATATAGGAAGGACTACAAAATACCCCATTAAAAGATACCACAGCTTAACTCACGGATCCTTATCTTTTGTTAGTCATCTATCATTATTTAGTAGCTATTTTCTAGATTTTAGTTTTATAAATAATAATATAATGAACAACTCTATACAAAACCTGTGCTTTATCACTGATGCCCAAATGACTTTATGGCCAATTCATAGAACTGGAATTTCTAGACCAAAAAATGTCCTTGATATATAGTGCCAAAGATCTCCTAAAGAGAATAGCATGTGAGAACCGTGTCAAATTATAATCAGTAAAGCCATGATGAAGATGACTTGGCAAGAAGGAAAAGAAAATTAACAAATTAGAGTCCTCTTGTGTAAGGAAATACAATAGTGAAAAACTGGAAACAATCTAAATATACGTTAATTCAGGAATTAGGAGACAACTATCACATAGAATTTGAAATACATGAACTAGATTTATATGTATTAGCATAGATGTCTTTTAAAAACATAAAGGCACAATGTCAAATGAAAATGTTTGAGGAAGCAAATACATAGAATGGAACTGTTCATCTAAAATGTTCAACAAATCAAACAAAAAGATGCTGGAAAGTACAAAACCATGTATACAAAAAATTACTTCAATGCAGTAATTAATCTCTGAAGAGGAGGACTGTGGAAGAGGTGTAGAAATTTTAGCTGGATTCACAATATTTATTTAACTTGCAAGCAGTTTTGATGCAGATAAAGTAAAATGTTGATATTTGTCAAATCTATGTTACAGTTCTCAAAATGTGGCTGAGAACCTCTGGGAGACTAATAATTTTCATAATAATGCTAACACATTATTTGTCTTTTTCACTGTGCTGACTTTTCATTGTTGGTAAAATGGGTTGCTGGTAAAACTGGCACAAATCAAAGCAGTGGTGCCACCTACATGAGTAAGCATTTCATTCTTGCAGCAAAATATGACGACCCAGATTCACTTAAGAATGTCCATGATGAAGCATCAGGAAGGGCTTCACCGATTCTCAACAATTAAAGACAATTTGGGGACTGATGAAAATGTAATCATTAAATGTGGGATTTCATATAATTAAATATATATGTGGAAGACCTAAATTGTTCAGTAAATCAGCATTTTCTAACCAATTCAAGGTGCCAACAAATCATGTATGGGTGAAAGATCAACTGGAAGTATATGATAAGTGAATTTTAGAGTACGAATAGGTCAATGATAAGGTTTCAGATTCCACATCACAAATACTCTTTCAAGAAACTACCACCTGGGATGGGGAGATGGCTCAGCTGAATAAGCATCTGCCTGGCAAGCACAAAGTCCTGAGTTCAACCCCCAGAAATGCATGTCATGCCAGATGCCAGCCCCAGAACCCTGGGCACGCCATGCCTGCAGTGTGGTATAGCCCGCCTGTAATTCCAGTGCTTGGGAGGCTGAGGCAGGAGGATCACTATGAGTCTCAACTGTCTAACAAGACCTGTGCCAACAACAAAAAACAAAAAGAAGAAAGTCCCACCTATTGAGTTTTGGTGTAGTATAAAAGCAGAATTTCCAGTAATCAGAAAATGTTAGCGCCTTACTTTTTTCCAGCTACATAACTGTTTGAAGGTTGGTTTTCTTTGTATACTTAAACTAAAGAGCGTATCAGAATATACTGCATGCATAAATAAGAACATGCTTGGTGGGGGGCCAGCGAGATGGCTCAATGGTCCAAAGCACCTGCTTAGGCAAGCTTGGGCAATCTGTGGCACCCACTGAATGCCAGCACCATCCCCAGGGTGGGCTAAGCCAGCCACAAAAAAATAAAAGAAAAAAAGAAAAGAATATGCTTGACATTAAAGAGACTTTCAAAATTATAAAATAATGCCACTCCTTTCAATGATTTCATTTTATTTTGAAAATTTAGATATTTTCATGGAAAATATTATGGCATGCGCTAAAGAATCTACTTTTACTATTTTAAATGAATGATATATTTCAAATTTCCTACTTTAATTTCTAATGAGGTTAACATTAGAAGTAATAAAATTTTGGGGGAGTTCTTAATATTTTTTAAGAGCGAGACTAAGCTGATAAATATGGACTTGGAGATATTATGATTTATTCTCATAATATCTATTCCCTTTATTCATAAAGCTAAAAATAAAATTTAAAACATCCACCAATAAATAGCATATGAGGATATGTGTAAGTATCATACTGAAAACTAATCATTAAAGAAAATAGAAACTATAATCAGACCATTTTTACTCTCCTTCAACCTTATGAATTAGAGTAAAAAATGTTATGTTGTGATTTTAATTTGCCTCTTGTATGATTTTGAATAATGTTAGATATTTACTGGTAATTTTACTTTTTTTAAAAAGTTGCCCTTTTCAATCATTTGCTTCAATGCAGCGGTTATCTTTTTTAAATTTTTTTCTTTTTTCTTTAAAAAAAATTAAATTTTTTAATTTAATTTAATTTTTTTATTTGTCCTTTTTTATTTTTAAAAGAGAATACAAAATGGTAAAATAAGGAGAGAAAAAACATTAGAAACGATACAGAATTTCACTAAGCAAAATAATAGGAATTCAACAACGGTTATTGTATTACATAATGTTATCTTCAAATTAGTTGTTTAGATTACCAGATATAAACATGCAAAATTGGTAAAAAAGAAAAGTTATAAGAAATTAAAAAGAAAAAGAAGAAAATATTTAAGCATTAATTGCTCCTTACACTAGAGTAGCAGAAATCAGCAGTATAATTATCCAAGCTGTCCTGCATATATACATAAATATATCCTTTTACCTTCCTTCTTTTGTCCTTTTCCTCATCCCAGTTATTCCTTCCCATTGAACAGATTGTTTCTCTTTCACAGTATCTATTATATCTCTTAGATTTTATTTACTCTTTCAGGTTCTTACACTAGAGAGACAACATGATGTTTGCACCTGCAGGCCTAACTGAAGACATTATATCACAGTGACTTATATGCACCCATGTTTACAGCAGCAAAATTTGTAATAGCTAAATCTTGGAAACAACTCAAATGCCCATCAGCTGAGGAATGCATAAAAATGATGTGGTATTTTTATATAATGGAGTATTACTCAGCTACAAAGAAAGATAAACTTGAGGCTTTTACACATAAAGGGATGCAAACACAGACCATACTGGTCAGTGAAATAAACCAGACCTGCTTGTTCTTTCAATGCATGCTTGTTGAGCATCTTGGATACTCCAGGTCTGCCTCTGGGATATCTGAAATTCATCGATGAACACATCATATTTCTGTTGTAGCTGTTGGCACGCTATGGTTTATGGAGCCCAATTTGGCCAACTTCCTATTTTGGTGAGGCTGTGTTGGAACGCAGTCACGCTTAGCTGTTTATGGACTGTCCTTAGGCACTTTTAAGCTACAAGGGCACAGCTGAGTAGTTTAAACAGAGACTGTTCTGCCTGCAAGGTCAAAAGTACTATTTGTCCTTTGCAGAAAACGTTTGCTATCCCTCGGTCTCCTGGATTCTATGGGGATATTTAATCTTCTACCTACTCTTTTTAAGACCCCATGGTATCTCTAAGATATTGTGTCTTGTAGATATTTTCTGATTTACTTATAACCTTTCAATTTTATTCATGCTTGTTTTTCGTTATCTAGAATTTGACATTTCATGTAACAACTTGATTAAATTTTAATGTAATTGTTCTTGCTTTTTTTTTTTTTTTGGTGTTTTTGAGACAGGGTTTAATGCTGCAGTTCAGGTTGGTCTTGAACTTACTTCAGGGCTGGCCTTGAAGCAGCAGCAATCCTCCTGTCTCTACCTCCTGAGTGCTGGGGTTACAAACATGAACCACCTATTCTTACCTTTTTAAGAGAACTGGCTATTTTAATAATTTATTGGTATTTTGTTTTCTACATCTACATACATTTTAAAATCATTTTATTATATGAATGAAAGAATTCTGGGGCTGGTGAGATGGCTCAGTGGTCTAAAGCACCTACTTAGAACAAGCTTAGCAAAAAAGCACAGGGACTGCGGTTCAATCCCCCAGCACCACATGCCAGTCAGTCCCGCCCCCTGGTGGGCTGAGCTGGCCACACACACACACACACACACACACACACACACACTCACACAACTAAATAAATAAATAAAAATTTAAAAAAAAAAGAATTCTGATTTCAGTTGCATGAAACAGTTGGATTACTTTGGGGAGAATTTAGAGTTCCACCATATGAATTCATTTTGTCAACAGGCATAGAATGTTTGTTTCTATGTCATATCTCATCTTGCAAATTATTTTACAGATGTTTTCAGGTAGTCTTACCAATTCCTTTTTATGTTTAATCTTATTTGCTTTCTATTTTTCAGGCTGCCAATATGATATGTAAGGTTTTTTCTCTTTATTTTATAATTGATTATTGCTAGTAAGTATACTTTAAAAGTTTTGTAATTAGATGACATATTGAACTTTTGAAAGTCTTAGCAGCTTTTTTCCTAGTTGATTCTCCTAAATTTTTAATTTGGACAAATGGGGATGTGCTTGACTTTCCTTTTTGATCACTTTAATTTTTTTTCTCTTCACTATCACATTTGTTAGGTTTTAGAAAAAAAATCATTAGATTACAGTCTTTTTCTTTCTCATTTTGAATACAGCAATTTATAACGATGCCGATATTTATTATTTCAAATAAAAATCTTTATAATTTTAAGTAGTTGAACTTCTACATATATTTCATTTAATAGTTCTCATCAACAATGCATATTTAAGTCGTTTTTAGTTTACTTATCATTTATCATTGGTAAAATAGAAATGTCCTCATCTAATCTACCAATAAAAGTGATTTTGATAGTAATAAAAGTTAATGTAGTTTTTAAGAAGCAACTCTTTTTGTCCTGATTTATTGTTATTAATAATTGCTGGTATTTTACTTGAGATTTTTCAAATTTTAACACAGATTTGTAGAGATTTGGTGTTATTTTGTTAGGATTTTTCTACACCGTGGAAGAAAAATAAATAGGAATGGTCACAAGTTTTTTCTATCCCTAAAATGCTTCACTGTTAAAATTATAAATTTATTCAGATTATAAGATATAAAGAGATAAAATTAGAATAATAAAAATGAGATATGAAATAAATGTATCTGACTATGTAGAGGAGAAATATTCTGATCATACAGTTAAGAACATTTAGAATCAGATTTAGGTTTAAATTTTTAGTAAATATAGGCAACTGTGATGTGTCACCCATTCCTCCAAGTAAGAGTTTATAGGAAATGGATAAGGTTCTCCTGAAAACATTGAACTAATTGTATTAATGTTTCTCTGAGGTCTATGGGAATAGCTAGTGGACTGAGACTGACTAGAGAGATTTAATCCATGTCATTAACACATTCAAAGAAAGAAAAAGGTCAACTCCTGGAGCTGGGCCAGTTTAGATAAACTGAGCTCAGAGAAACAAACTTTTGCAATGGGTGTTGGGCACTGCCCACAGGAAGGAAAGAAAGTCCAATAGCTGTAAGTGTCCAGTTATGATACATTTGCCTCTAGCGATGGCACAGTCATTTCCTCAGAGAGACTTCACCAAGACCTGAAGAAATGTTTCCCAGGACAATGACCCTTTGCTGACTCTGTATCCACTATCAGCTTTTTGATTACATATTTAGCAATCACTGCTGATTCTAGGAAAGGCTGTAGGACGTGCCTAGAGCTGCACATTGCTTTTCTGCTAGGAAACACTGGTCCTCTGTTTTCACGTACGATTCATTCTCACACATAGAACCAAGGGTCATGCGTGTAATACCAGGCCCACCAACTGAAACTGTACTTCTTTCTTTATGATAGGAAGTGTTACTGAGGTAGTGCAACATTTTGAGGGTGACAATTTCAAATAAATTTTAATTTATGAAAGAATTAAGTAGCTGATCTCAGTACTTTATGCCTTAGAAACATATCACACACAGCATACCTCATTGGTCAACACAACCTATTCATCTATGTCTGGACCCTTTTACTGGGTAGCTAAGAACTGCTGCACTGGAAAATTCCAGGGATTTTCCATTTCATGAACCTTTAGTCCATTTTATCTAGCTGTAACTGTGGGTATATGAAAGTCTGAAGGAGAGATCATTTTATCATCATTAACTTTCTCCTAAGACTAATTTTTGTCTGTTAGCCAAGGCTAAATAAATTCATGGATATTAATATTTTCAAAATATTTGATACTTTTAAAATTTATATTAATGAAGTCCAGTCTTAAAGTTATATTTTTACAGCATTTAAAAATGGCAGCTTTTAAGATATAAACATATCTTTAAAAGATATAAAATTAATATTAGTTTATTTTTATGTTAGATTGAACTATATGAATTTTCTAATGCCATTTCTGATGAGTGATAGATATATTTTGACTTATAGGGCAGAAATAGTCAAGCATCAAAAATTTTCTCTAACATGACTCAACTATTAATGATTTGTCAATCTATTTTCTCTTATACGATAACAGAAAAATATTCATCCATCTACAAATGACAAGGAAGTCACACTGAAATAAATTGGTCTTCTTTTTCACTCAATTAGTCAGAAGTAACACTTCTGAGAAGGGAGTGACATTTATTTTATGATTTGCTGTCATTTGGCTTCTCCTGTATCAGACTTAATGAAACAATATTGTACCATCCTGTTGCTGTGATCGTACCAAACCTTGACACAGGCTTAGCATTTGGCTCTCAGTGCCACTGTGTCACCAAGGTTCACACTTGGATCCACATGCAAGTGCACACGTGTGTGTGTGCATGTGAGGAGCATGTGTGCAGTCCCCTTTGGACATTTGTTTCCTGCTAACAGAAAGCCAAGCATATGTTTGAGACCAAGCTTCCTTTTCTTTTTGACACATTTTCTGTAATTAGATGAATTAAGAAATACAACCGGATTAAAAATCACAAGGGTTTGTATTTTTGTAAACATCAACTGTAGTTATGGCAAAGACTTTTATACACTGGAGCCATAATCTAAAATTAGTTTATAGCACAGTTCTAATCATGAACAAAAGAAAGAAAGAAAGAAAGAAAGAAAGAAAGAAAGAAAGAAAGAAAGAAAGAAAGAAAGTCTTTCGCATGAAAAAAAAATAAGTGATGAAATAAAACAGGGCTCATTTGAACATTAAACTACCCTTCATAAAACCGTCAGCCTAACTGGATTACTTCCATCAATGCTGCAAAGATGGAAACAGCAAATGAGAATTTGATGGTGGCAGTTGAAAATAAATTTTATCTAGTATTTCATTCTTGTGGTTTATGAGGTTACTAAAACTTGCAGTGTAATTATGGTTTGACACTTTGTATCTTTTTTATTTATAGTCTTCTAAAGGAAGTAGTGTAAATTACATGCTTTAAAACATCATTGAACATGTTGTAAGCACCCCAAATGTCAAAGGAAATGGAATTTAACGATTAAAAACATGAACAAATCTCTTCATGAAAACTAGAAAGGGCCAGATCTGAGGTAAATTAGCACAGAGAGGCTACATTCTGTAGGAATGCAGGTTGGGGAGACATGAAAGTTATTTATGTACCATTTTAATTTGTTTTTAAGCAAACGTAATACAGAAATAAAATCACATCATTTTTGTAATTAAAACTGTGTGTGTTTGTGACAGTGATTGCTGGGAGACAGAGTGGAGAAGCAGGGAAGGGTATAAACAGTTCATACAAATGTATTTCAAGTTGTGGTTTTGTCACATGTTAGTGTTAGCTGTGTCACACTAAGACACTGACTAACCTTTACCTCTCAGTTTCCTTAGCTGCACAATGAGGATAATAATAATAACAGCTAATATTTCATGGGGTCATTCTAAAAAATTAAATGAATTAATCCATGAAAATATTTATCTCAGTGTCTGCTACACACTAACGACTGAAAATATTAGCATTCCTAGAAAGAGAAAAATACTATTAATTTTGAAGCAAGAGACTATGAATAACAGTCATTTGGGAAACCATGGCACCCATGTGGCTGCAACTATGAAAGTCAAGTTTTTATAAAACAAATCCCAAGATTCATATGCTTTTGTATTCATTAAAAGATAATCCATGGAGTCATCTTTATACATTCATTCACTCACTGCTCTATTTGGCTTCTCCATTGTTACTGATTTGTTATTCCATATGTTTAGGAAACCTTGAGTGAGGGTAGTGTCTAGAAACTACTTTCTTCATAGGATTCTAATAGGGATCATATTTTGACAAATGCAGTTTGCATGGAAGAGTCTCAAGTTGGATATCTGTTCATTGCCAGAATATAGTCATAACATTGTTGGTAAAACCTATGGATTTCTTGATAAAGCAAAGGAACAATTTGGGCAGAAATAAGAAAACAATATCATTATATAAGATACTAAGTTTCAAAAGTTCCTTACTTAAAAAATGTGGCCTGGGATTAAATGACTATAGTCAGAAGTCAAAAATCAGAAGAAAATGAAAAGAAATGAATAGGTCTTAATGTTGAATGGGGGTTACAAACTGAACTGGATGATGCCTAAGAGCACCATAATTCCACACAAGAAGTTCCTGAGAAGAAATGTGAATATTTCAAAGCATATTGCAAAACTGTCCTCTCACCTAAAGGACTGATGCACAGGGCTACGTTTCCATGGTGGTTACATTTTGGACTACATGTAAACTAATGTTAAGGATATTTCTGTCAGAGTTCTCTGTTGAAAGTCCTTAGATGAAACAAAACCAACATTAAATGCATCTAAAATTAAATATTGTTTTGAATACACAAGAACATTTTCTCACAGTAGTGAAGAAAATTCCTTGATTGGGCAATTATAATTACATCGTGGCTGGCACATGTCTGCTCATAATGACCCATCCTTTTAAGTACACTTTTAGAAAATAATTTATGAATGGATAAAATATTGGTACTTCAAACATATGGTTAATATTACAAATTCAGGAGCAAAATTAAAAGTTGTTTAAATATCTTATAAAACTGCAGCTGTTCTATTCATTCATTAAAAAATTAAAATAAGAACATTTGCCTCAATGATCTGCACTGGCTGTATAAAGCAGCTCTGAATGAGAGTCTCTTCATCCTGGATTTCTGCAGTGAGCAGTGGTAGGAATATAACACAGAGGCCATCATCATCAAAGAGAGATGACCTTTGCTGGTCCAGGCAAAATAGTTCTGGGAGGGCCAAGTTGGCAACATTCTCAGTGCTCAGCTTTCTTTTGGCTACTGGCTGAGCATGGTGGCCAGGGTTACCAGTTCAGTCTGCTGCTATGAAGCTGGGCTTTTCTTCCGTGAAGCTAATTGAAACTGCAACATTGAGCTCATTATCATCTTGTAAAACCCCTTTGAGCTAACTGGCTCGGACAGCCATGGTTATATGCTAAAATCAAAGGCAAGATGATGCGAGGAATTAGGGACATGAAATTCGGGGTATTTTCTAAAGATCAGAAATGTAAGATTAAAACCCAGCACATAATTAATTTACACCTACCAAGATGACTATCACATGGGTAACTTGTTCGAATTTACCAACAATGCAGGTCACGTAGTAAGAAGTAAGTCCAAAGAGGTCTCTGGGATGTTTTACTTTGGACAGTAATAAGCCACTCTTCTCACTGTGGTCACGTATAAATCACATGGCCTGGGGTTGATTTTTTTCCAGCCCAATGAGAGTGGGACCAATGTGCAATTAATTGGATTGCTGCAGATTTAATCTGATTGTATTACTAAACAACAACAAAAGCAAGTGAATTAAAGTTAAATAAATTTATTATCTGTATGTCATCTGACAATTTTGATCTGCAATTCTCAGATTGATCTGCTTCCACAGGGAACATTTGGAAATATCTAGAAACCTTTTTTGATTGTCCCAATTTTTTTATTTTTTATTTTTTTTATTTTAGGGAAGGGTCTACAAGGTGTTTAGGGTCTCACTACTAGATGTGACTCATAGTGATCCACCTGTTTACAGCCTCCCAAGAGCTGGGATTATAGGCACAGGCCACCATGCCCAGTCTCAATTGTCATCTCAGCATACCCCAGGGGTGGGGCTGGCATGGCAGGCCTGGGGATTGAACCCTCAGCCCCTGTGCCTGTTTGCAGTTGCTTTAATCCGCTCAGCTATTTGGCTGGCCCTTGATGGGAAGGAAGAAGGAACCATGTTGGTGGAAACTATTGGAGGTGCTACTGAACATCATACTATGTATGGAATGTAACAAGCTTAATTGAAAGCTTACACAGTGCAGAGGCTGAGAAACAGATCCTGCTTTGGAGGAAAACGTTGTGAAGAAGCCATCACTGCCACCTACCAGTAATGAAGAGGTAGATTATTTAGTAAAAATGATTCTGAGTAAACTTCTTAAGCATTTGGAAAACCTCAATTATAACCAAGACTTCCCTCTACATATCAAAATCAAGCAGAGGTGTCTTAAACGTTATGAAGAAAATTAGGAGAAAAGAAGAATGAAACTCATCTCTGGACATGAGGTGATGATTTTCCCAGATTCTCCGATGGTGACAGTAGGAGAAGAACAAAGGGAACCCCAGTAAATGTCCCCCTATAAAAGCCTCTCACACTTGTCTTTGTCAGAACTCCAATTTATTGAAAATTATCAAAACCTGAAGGTAAGCCACAAACTCAGAACACTTACAAAACAAATTTAACTGTCACTATTTTTTATAACAGTTCATATAATATTACTTAAAAAAATTAAAAAAGCATTAGTCAACAGATAATTGGGCAGAGTACACAGAACAACTTAAAAAGAAAAAAAATACTATGATTAAAACATCGCACTTCATTCATGCTCAAGGAAATGCAAGTCAAGTGGGGCTGTAGCTTAGTGGTAGAGCATTTGCTTAGTACGTGCAAGGCCCTGTGTTCATCCTCAGCACTACACACACACACACACACACACACACACACACACGACAGGAAGGAAGGAAGAAAAGAAAGATCAGACAGAGTTTTTACTTGTCAATTTACAAAAAAAATTTTGCTTCAGATATAAAAGATATGAAAGAGTAAGTAGATTTTCTTATACTACTTGTAGACTGTAAATTGATTGAAGCCTCTGGCCCACCAGACTCACCTCTGAAAATTAAGGAGGTGAAAGATAGCAAAATTTGAACCCCTCCACGAGTTCATACACAAAGATGTCTACTGTGCTATTATTTACAAAGAATTCTAATAAAATGAGAACATTCTTTGTTATGTGGTTATTGATAGTAGACGTAATGAGTGTAATGGTGACTCTCAGAAGATATATCCATGGTTCAAATTCTACATTGTAACTCTGAGGATTAAAAATGAGAGGATATGTTTCAATACTGGTAGCAGCATTTGCCATATATATTTAGTAAAACAGAAATCTAAATGCATGGTAATAACAGTGTTGATATTCAAAATAGAATTTAAAATGTCCAGCTATTGGGATAGAGAATACGACAGGTAAATATCAGAGGGATGTGTTACTAGTGAGTCTGACTACATTTATTAAAAATGTGGACTCCTATGGCATATTTGAACGTTCAGTTATATCTCTAACGATAAGATACAGCAATATATTTGTATAAACAAACAGAAACTTTGAATCTCACTAACTACCTTGGTGATAACAGCAAGGGAACCAAGAGGTAATTCAGGGAAGATACTCTCGAGTATACTTACTAGCTGATAGGACGCTAGCTGATGCATGCTCTCCAGCAATAAAAGAGCATCATGATAAAGAGAAAATGTGTGTTTCCAGGAACAAAAAAGCTGACTGAGAAGCCCTGATCTTGCTTCATGAGATGGTAGTATCACCCCCAGGTTGATAAATAAAGCTTAAAGGTAAGGGTGAGAATTGTTTATTTGGTCTTTCCAGGTATGCTACATGAACAGCACACATCTGTATCTTGGACACTATACAAAACTATTAAGTGAAAATAGGCTTGGACAATTGTGTGGTAAATAAGATCATGAAAAAAAAAAAAACCATTTTCTTTCAGTAACATGAAAAAGAAAACAAAGTAAAATAAGAGAATTTTCTATGTCCATCTATCTAATCTTTGTCACTTTAGAACATGTTTAAATGTTTCCAGATATTTCACCTTTGAATTTTCAAGATATCAAATGTTTCAAGATATCTAAAACACATAGCAGCCACCTAATCTCTATACTAAATTATCACGTACAGGGATGAAATACGAAAAAACTCTTCAGCTATGTTCTGAATATGGATATATGCTATCAGAGAAAAATTATTATGAAGACTTTCATGAATATTGTAAGACTACTAACCTTTGTGAAGGTAAAAGGTGTGGGCTCTTAGAACGCTCTGGTAGCCAATATGCTCAAGTAAATGTGCTCAAGAAAACATATTTCCACAGGTCTCTCAATGTACTCTAGAGTGTGTAGAGGCCCCAACGGCCTTGGTTACTACTTAGCTTTCAAAGGATGTGGTATGCAATCTCTCACTGTAGCAAAGGGAAGACATTCTTACAGCCCATTATAAAAGGTTTGGGTTTCATTAATTCAAGATCTCTTCCAGTAACAAAACTTACTGCATGTACTAGTGTCACTTGGACCTCTTAGCATCGAGGATCTGGGACAGACATGAAAAATGCTGATACTGTAGCTATCACTATTGCCATAGTAAGTTTTCCTCATGCCTGACCGAGAGTATCTTTTCTGCAGTCATTCATGAAGAACAGCTAGGTTAAGTTGTTAGTTTAGGAGTGGGGTAAAAATAAATCTCAGATCTTCCAAGAGCTACCTAAGGGATCTATTCCCCTTTGATCTTGAAGGAGAGACTCTATGGTTAATTTATTGCTTTCTGGGGCTGGCCAAATAGCTCAGTGGATTAAAGCACCTGCAATCAGGCACAGGGGCTGGGGTTCAATCCTGGGCCTGCCATGCCAGCTCCGCCCCCAGGGTGCACTGAGATGGCAACTGAGATTGGGTGTGGTGGTGTGCGCCTGTAATCCCAGCACTTGGGAGGCTGTAAAAGGAGGATCATGAGTCAAATCTATGAAGTGAGACCCTGTAACCCTGTACCCTGTCCTAAATACTTAATAAAGAAATAAATAAATAAAATTTAGTGCTTTCTAATCTTGTTAACTTTTCCTACCTACTTTGAAGTAATATTTTTTTCCTCAAAGCAAAAGGCCTAGTTCTCAAGAATGTTATTTTGTAACTGGGCCTGTTATTGGAACTATTTTAAGGCACTAAATGATACTTAAAGAAAAAAATCTTTCCAAGAAATCCAAAATATTGGTAGTTATTAAGAATCTGACAATTGGGTGTGCTGGCACAGACCTGTAATCTCAGCACTTTGGAGGGCTGAGGCAGGAGGATCCTATGTTCCAGCTCAGCCATGTTAGCCATTTAGCAAGATCTAGTCTTAAGAGGTAATAATAATAAATGATTAGAAATATAGTTCAGTGCAAAGGACTTGGATTCAATCTACAGAAAAAAAATTAAAAGAAAGAATGGAACAGAACAGGAAAAAGAAAAGAAAGAAAACAAGAAAGAATGAGACCACATTCTTACAGACCATAAAACAAAGTTTTGTTTCAAATTAAAGGATTCAGCAGCCAGTACAATGGGAATGGAATTAGAAAACTGCTATATTTAAGTATGCTGTTTGTTTTTTCAATGGGAATGCTCAATAGGTAAGGAGGATTTTTAATAAGATCCTTTTGTACTAAACAGTAAGGGAAGTCTACGCAATTTTGTACATTAGTCCTACTTAATATTTAATGACTGTTTTCCAAAAAATAATTTGGAGCCAAGTTCCAACAAGTACAGTACATATTCACAGCACTCATGGAATGGAATATTTGAAATACAAACTCTTTCATAAAATGTTACATAATGTAATTATGTTGGATATTTAAGTGTATGATTGCAAAATGCCAGGACGATTTCCTTGAGGCCTATTTAAAAATTACGTTCATGATACTGCCTTACACAAACATCATTTCTGTGTATCTTCCCCCCATGTGTGCTTTCATGTGAGTCAAGGAGCTTCTACTGCAGAGAAATTAGAAGATAGGACGCTTGAACCAGGGGGGCCAAGGTCCGCATAACACAGAACAAAGTACCCAGCAAAAAGCTTCCTCAATGTAGCACCTGTAACTGGATTACTGAGGAGATGAAAATGTCTTCCAGGACTCTAGGTGCCTCCCAAACTTTCCTGGGAGCTGGCTTTCAACAACTGCTTGTAGGATAAAACACCAATGAACATTGTAAAGTATTTAAAAAGTGAGAACAAACACACTGATCCTCTAGTATTGTTTGGAGCCAGCTATGATCTCTATAACATGGGCTGTCTGAGAAACACTTACCTTGTGGTGTAGTGAATTGTTCTCTGGGTTTGAACAAGACTTCCCCTCCACATAGGTCCACTTCTGTCCTCTAGGGTTATGCTTCTTGGGTCACACAGTGACTTCACTGAACCCCTGAGCGAGCCACCCAGGCCGGAAGGGATAAGAAGGAGTTTCTCAAATTCTGGTACTTAGATCACTTGGCTGTAAGTCACTTTGGCTTGTTAAAAATGCAAATTTCTCACTGATGCTCCACACTGACCTAATGAGTCTTCTTGAGCCTAGGAATAGACATTCTACAAGCACCATGCCTACTGAAAAAATGGGATGAAGTTTTGAGATTAATAGGCTATGTGGAGTTTATTTCTGTGAAAAGCTAAACAGTGAACTAACTTTTGATTTGATATTTGATTTTTTTATATATTTATAACAGGGTCTACAGGGTCTCACTAGACAGATCAGATTTGGAGTGATCCTCCTGTTTTCAGCCTCCCAAGCACTGGGATTATAAGTGCACACCACCATGCCTAATCTCAATCTGAGACTCAGCGCACCCTCGGCACAGGGCTGGCACGGCACTCTGGGGATGGAACCCTGGTCCCTGAGTCTCCCTAAGCAGGCACTTTAATCTCTGAGTGATCTAGCCGGCCATGAGTATTTAATATTTTTGAACATAGACTCAATTTAAAGAAAGGTTTTTGTTTTTTTTTTTATAAGAGAGCAGGTATTCCTTCTTTGTCAGAAAGAAAAGATAGCTTATAAATTCAAAGGGCATTTAAGAATCCATTTTTATTCCTGTATCCTGACTTCATTAACTTACTAAATTCATAAACCAAACACACACACACACACACACACACACACACACACATGCACACACACCCATGAGGACTAATTTAACTAACTGGATGCCTTCAACACTGATATAGCCTATTAATAAAGTACATTTCTGCAAGAGTTTAAGAGCGAATTCCCTAAATACATGTTAGTATGTGTCTGTGTGAATAAGCCTGAGACATTACCTAATGATGTAAAATCGGTAAGAAAGGCCAGAACATCAGTGCCATGATGCACTGTGGCTCTCTGGCCTCTAATTGTGGAACTCCTGAAAAAAAAAATACTTAAGTCTTCTGACTTTCTAACTTACAAACACCACTGAAGACAGGAGACTATAAGTAGTTCATCAGAAGTTAGCCATTTCCCTCCCTGAGAGCAAATCATTCTCCCCTTCTTGCATGGGTCTGCTACAATTAAACTAAGACCCTGAAGTAACAGCTGCCAGATTCACCAAGACCACAGTGCCTATGTGGATGAAACCCCAAAGAAGAAAATTCACCTACTCCTTCTTACCCCTCAGTGGTTTGGAGTCCAGTCAGGTGAAAACACTCTATTCTCTGGATGGCAGGGCTTCCGCACTTGGATCTGTCTGCAAAACTCTTATTTGGCCTTTAAAACAAAACTCAAGTATCTTCTCTTCAGTATAAGCCCTTTGCTCTGCTCCTGGAGATACAACCAGTTCATACTGTATGTTTCCATGACTTTTGGTTTATTGCTCAAAAGCCTGGACCTTGTTCTGAGGGGCAAAGACCAGCTGACACATAAAAGACAGGATCAGGAACAAGCCATTTCTGTTCAATCAGTTAGCAGATTTTTTGTTTTATTAAAAATTAAGAATTTATAATCAAACAAGAGAATAACAATAGTCATTACACCATGTATCATTATTTTTAAAGTAGCTGTTCTGGACCTCCAACCCCTGCCCACCAACCAACTCCAGCCAGTGGCCAGTCCCTGTGTCCTACAGGAACCTCCTGCCTCCAGCCAATGGTCAAGCCTGGTGTGAAACCCTGCAGTGGGACTCCTGGCAGAGTGGCTAGGAGCAAGATTCAGCCAGATAATCCAGGAGAAGAACAGCTCCCCAGTGGGGCACAGCTGGGTCACTTCCCTGGGCTTCAACAGGAAGAACCCAAGCACAGCAGCCAGACCCAAGCCAGGACCAGCTGTACAAGGTCAAACCTGGTAGATCTGGACCTGATAAGCTGAGACACACTGCTAGACCCAGATCTATGACAGCATCTTCTCTCTCTGTCTTGATGGAGAGAGGGGGCAACAGGTAATGAGATGCAAGTTTGCCTGGAAATGTGCAGGTACATCAAGGGGAGGTGATCAGCAAGATCTCAGGGGAAATAATTTAAATGCAAATTCCCAACTTTAAATCTGTGTAGGTATACAGTCATGATGCTGGCCCTTAGGGTCTAAAATACTAACCGGTTAATTACAAAATTTTGTCAAGCACTAAATCTCATTACTCATTATTAGTGATACTAATTGTAGTACTATAAATACAAAACTGTAACTGCCTTAACCATATAAACTTCCTTGGGTAACACTAAAAGTGGGAGCTAAGGTAACTATTACACCAAGGATCTATACCAAAGGTCAGAAGACAGTGCTATACAAAATGACAAAGAGAAGGAGCAAAATGCAGTCTCAGTCTCTGAGTCCACCCAGAAAAATGCAGGAGACACTAGTACTGAAGAAAATGAAAGACACACTACCAAAATCTCTAAAATAACAGCATCTGAAGTAAAGAAACAACTGCAGAAAGGTATACAGGATATCAGATAAGAAATAATTTTGGAAGTAAAAAAAGAAATGATAACTTTAAGAAGACACTGATAAAAATAGAGGACAATAGAAAAATGATGTATTTTGAATGAGCAATATAGGAAAGAAATAAAATGCATGAAGCAGATTCAAAGAGATATACAGGAAATTAAAATCCCAATTACAAGCCGGCAAAATCGCTTGAATGAAAGTGAAGGTAGAGTTTCAGATCCTGAAGACACCATTGCAGCTAATGAAAAGATAAGAAAAGATCTCTTAAAAACAACTAGAATGCAGGAAAAAAATAATTCAACATCTGCAAGATGATGTGGGGATGGGGAGATGGCTCAGTGGAATAAGCACTTCCCTGGCAAGCACAAGGGTCTGAGTTCAATCCCTGGTTCTGGAAAAAAACAAAAAACAAAAAATAAAAAACAAAAATGATGCAAAGATGAACAATGCAAGACTAATAGACATCATTGAGAAAGGAGTCAAAACAAATGATATAAAAAGAACATGGGCAGAAATAATAGCAGAAAACTTCCCAAATATGGGGAAACAATCTGACATTCAGGTAACCAAAGCATATAGAACTCCAAATAACATCAACCCAATTAAGACCACATCTAGACATATAACAATCAAGATCCTAGAAATCCAGC
>NW_004524635.1:4482907-4486158 GCF_000260255.1 Octodon degus
TCACCACTCCTATTCAATATAGTTTTGGAACCATATGCTAGAGCCATAGACAACAGAGAGAAATAAAAGGAATAAGAATGGGTAAAGAAGAAGTTGAACTATCATTATTTGGAGATGACATGATACTCTACTTGTAACACCCAAAAACTCCACCAAGAAGCTACTAGAATTAGTACACAAATTCAGTGGCATAGCAGGATACAAAGTCAATATCCAAAAGTCAGTAGCATTCCTCTTCACAGATAACAAACACTCTGAGAGGGAAATGAGAGAAACAAAACCTTTTATAATACAGCCATGGAAAATGAAATACTTAGGAATTAATCTAACTAAAGAAGTAAAAGATCTATTCAATGAAAATTATAGTACTCTGAAAAAAGAGACCATAGAGGATTTCAGATAATAGGAAGATATTCCCTGCTCCTGGTTAGGAAGAACCAACATTGTGAGGATGGTCACACCCCCAAAATTCTTATAAATATTTAATGTAATCCCTATCAACATACCACCAACATACCTCATACACCTGGAAAAATTATTCCTAAAAATTTATTTGAAACCAGAAAAGACCTAGTATAGCAAAGGTAATCCTGGGCTTGTAGCAAGGCAAGGCAGGAGTCATTACAATTCCTGACTTCAATTTATACTACAGAGCTACTGTAATAAAATAAGCATTGTCCTGGCAATAAAATAGACCTGAGGATCAATGGAATATATTAGAAGATGCAGATGCAACTACAAACACAGTCAGCCTACTTATCTTCGACAAAGAGGCCAAACATGCTTATTTGAAGAAAGATAGTCTCTTTAACAAATGGTGCTGGATAAACTGGCTCTCTATAAGCCAAAAACTAAAACGTGACCCAGGTCTATTATCATACACTAAACTAAAGTCAAAATAGATTAAAGATCTAAACATTAAAACAGAAAAACTAAATCTCCTGGAAGAGAAAGTTGGAAATCTTGAAGACATAGGGTAGGAAAACAGTTCATGAAAAAAAAAAATCAAACTGCATGGGAAATACTTGAAAGAATTACCAACTGGGACCTCCTCTTATTGAGAAGTCTTTGCATGTCAAAAGAAATTATCAACAGAGTGAAAAAACAACCCACAAATTTGGAAAAAAAATTTAACCAATAAGCACTCAGACAAAGGTCTTCTCTCTATAATTTATGAAGAACTAAAAAAATTAGGGCCTCAAAATTTAAAGACCCAATCAAAAAATAGGGATCCAAGATGAATTTCTTCTCACAGGAAGAAATAAAAGAAGCAAATAAATACATGAAAAAATGCTCCATGTCACTTGTCATTCATGAAAGACAAATTAAAACAACACTGAGATACCACCTCACCAACAAAGAATGGCTATCATAAAGAAAGCAACCAACAACAAATGTTGGAGAGGCTGTGGGAAAAAGGAACCCTTCTCCACTGCTGGTGTGAATGTAGACTGGTGCAACCATTATGGCAATCAGTGTTGAGACATCTCAAAACACTAGGACTGGACATTCCATTCACTGTAGCTATCCCCCTAGTGGGAATTTTTCCAAAAGAACCGAAAACATTATATCATAGTGATATATGTGCACCTATGTTTATAGAAGTACAATTTGTGATAACCGTATCTTGGAAACAACCAAAATGCCTTTCACATAAGGAGTGGATGAAAAAGATGTGGTGTTTCTATACAATGGAGTATTACTCAGCTGTAATGAAAAATAAACCCTAAGCCTTCATATATAAGTGCATGCAACTTGAAGATATAATTGAAATAAACCAGACCCACATGTGTAAATATCATATTGTCTCCCTAGTATAAGAACTCAAAAGAAATTAAAATTGAAAGGTATGACACAGTTAAATGGAAAGTGAGAACTTAAAGATTAAACAATGAAGAGAAAGCAAGGAGAAAAGTTAGGAAATATGGCAGAGGCAAAACCATTTATTTATATAAACAGGATGTTTAAGGCAATGATCCTAAGAATCTCCATCAGGTTTTTAAAAATAGCAGTTAATGGATAGAATTCTCACCCCGACTAACTCTATATCCTGATATCTGTGAACTAAGCAACTACACTGAGATTAGCAATGTGTAATACTAAAACCCTGCTTGAAAGACCTATCATTTTGGTCTTCTACATGCATACTTCTTCTAATGTCATATCAATTATAGATATACTCTCTTTAAAGTAAATTTTTTTAATAAAGTAAATGTTTGTTTAAAAAGTGGCAATAAAAGAAAATAAGAGATAAGAAAAAAAATGTCATAGGATTGTCCTGGTACATTGTTATACATGGTTTGATTTCTAAATTTCTGTGCAAAAATGTACAATTGTTTTTTTCACATTCTGTACAGATTTAAAGTTTAGAATATCTATGGTTGTTGTAAAATAGAAGTTCCATATTATGTCTAAGGTGTTTAGTACTCAGACAGATAGTGATGCTAAGTCCAACTGCCTCTGTTAAAGGGTAATAATATCTTTAAGCTTGTCTTCTGGATGTTTAAGGACTAAAGTTTGCAGACCAAAAATTAGAGAAATAGAGGGGTTACAAATATTTTGGCCCTAGTTCTTCAAGGTCAGTGAGGACTTAGGACATAAGAGAACCTGTTCTGTGACATCCTGTAACTCAGTAGTGTCTCAAATTCTCTGATCAAGGAGATTATGGGGCACAGAGGAAAGTGATTGACAATTTACAGTGTGCCTAAGGAGAGTCACCTAGACAGAAAACATTCTCTTTCATAGAGAGTAAACAGGTCAACCATGGCTGTGACTCATCCAGATGGCTGACACTGACAAAAGATCTACAAGGTGTTGTATATGGTTTCAGGGAAAATCTTGAAGGGATATGACTGACCTTGTAAGATACCAAAGTTACATTTTAGTAGTTAGTTATATGGGTCTTGCTTTAACTTGCTCTTCATCATCCAGCAGAAAAGTATAACCATGAGGTTTAAAAAGTAATGCCATATTAATATGCTGAGCTATAAACAGCACAAGTCAACAACTTCTGACAATTGTCAGTTCTGCTGATAACACACTAGTATTATGGACCATAGGACTATATTGGGTTATTTTGCTGAATTCATGTGCCTACAATATTTGAACTGGAATAAAGTATGAAAAGGCCCTTTAAAGACTTCTCCAAATACAGCTTCTCTAACAGCAATGGAACACCCATCTCTGACAAAAACTAAAATACTAACCAAAAAAGGGGGATATAAATAAAGGACTATTTTGTAGTGTAAATA
>NW_004524635.1:4486258-4489001 GCF_000260255.1 Octodon degus
TGCAGCTACTTTCTCTTGGTTCAATGAGAAGAAAGGTTTGTACTAATACTGTTTAGACAAGATATCATGCCTGCATCTTGTCCTCTGAATAACCACCACAAACACAGCAATATGCAATGTATTAATTATTGTAACTGTCCTACTAATCTGTTTTGAAACTGTTTCAGTGGTATTTTGTTTTCTCATTAAAATGAATACAAAATTTTAAAAAAGTAGTTGCTCAGAGTACAAGAAATAAATCATAAAAATTCTTACAGAAAAAAACCAATATTTTAACACAAATCTTTCTTTTCAACAAACTAACATAATCAAGCAGTATAAATGAAACCAATTAGCATAGATACTGAAATATTTTTAAAACAATGGAATTTATAGTTTGAGTGTGTATCTGAACTTCTGTCTCTATTTTGTTCCTTACTTATATTTCTCATATAGGAGAAACATGACATGAGGGGGAAGATGGCTCCTTCTAAAGAAGATTTCTGGACCCCAAGTGAATTCTACAGGTGTTAAACCCTCTAGAAAGGCTTTCTTCAACTCAGGCTTTCCTCACTGAGGCTCAGTTGAGGGCATTTCCACATGCCCTTATAAGGAAAGTATTCTTCACCAGAGTAACAACACGGATTAGCTACCCTTGAAGAGAGACACTCAGTCTACCTCTGACCTCTTTCCAATGAAAGCCATTAATGAAGTGTTTATTGCATGCTAGCACTTTATGTGTGTTTTCTCTATTAACGTTCAGTGCCACCTGTGCCACTGGTTGCATTATCTCAGAGGACCCAGCTCCACACATGAGGAGACAAGGTGATAGAAGAACTAAGTGATTTACTTCATCAGAGACCTGGTTAAGTGACACATCACATTCAAACTCAGGGTGCCTGGCTTAAAGCCTATATCCTTTTAGCAACATTGCTTTGGTCTCATAAGATGAGGTAAACCAAACATTCATCTTATTATTTCCCTTTTTTTCCCTACTGTCATCTCCCAGAAATTGCCCATTGCTTAAAGTAGATTGTGTCTGTGAGCAATTGGTATAGTTTTCTAAACCTTGTCTTGCCAAACCCTTTTTTGTGATAGTGGAAATTGAATCTAGGGTCTTTGCAGTGAGCTACCTGCCCAACTTTTTATTATTATTTTTTATTAAGAGACAGGATCTTTCATAGTTGTTAAATTGCACAGGCCAGGCTTGCACTTGAGAATCTCCTGCCTCAGCCTCCTGCTGGAATACAGGTATCATCACACCCAGATCCTATTCCCCTTTTTATAGTTTTCACACTTATGTGCACACACCCGTGACCTTGCCTATGGTATGTGTTTGAGTGAGTTATGATACTTTCTAAAGAAGTTTTTACTCCTACAGCCCCAATAGTGACACAGAATATAAGCAGACTCTTTGTACTTTGTGACCTACTGAAACCCAGTGCCATTGCAAAATGGCATTCTTTCTTAGTCCAAATTATGGTTCACCGAATGAACATTTTGCCATTTTAAAATAGTTTTTCTTAATCGTATAAAGTAATGGTTCTTTCATTTCGACACACACACACACACACACACACACACACACCACTGAGAATACCTGAAAAAAAATGCAGATTCCTAAGCCTTAATTTTCAGAGATTTTAAAATCTAGGAGCAAGTTCAGGAGTGTACTTTAAGCAGCTTGTGTCCATTGTTTTAGATCGAAAATGTTCTTCCAAATTCTCATGTATATGGAAGCTGATTGTGTTGTTAGTGGATTAAGCCATCTATGAGTACAGAGCTGAATATACTGACGGGAGGAGGAGGGGTCTGGCCAAAAGAGGGAGTCACTGGGGCCTGGCCCAGAAGGGTGTTTTTTCCACCCCAGACTCTCTTTCTTCTTTCCTTCTCAGTTACCAGTGAAGACTGCAGCATTCCTTCACTAGACCCTCTCACCTGCCCTTCCTGCCTCGAAGTCAGCTGACTATGGACATGAGTCTCCAAAAAACCATGAGAAAAAGAAATCTTTCCTTTTTTAAGATATGGATTTCAGAGGGATGGTGAGATACCTTAGTGACTAAGGGCTTGCTTATACAAGTGAAGGGCCTGGAGTTCAATCCCTGGCACCACATGGTGAACTGGCCCCACACTTGGGTGCAACCCAGTCCAGGAGTGGTGGCACATGCCTATAATCCCAGCTCTAGGGAGGCTGAAAACAGGAGGATCACTACAAGTCTGAGCTGTATAGTGAGACCTTGTACCAAACATTTAAAATTTAAGATATATGTGTATATATATGATTTCAGGTATTTTATCCCAGTAAAGAGAAAGTAAATAAATTATTAAGCAATTTTAATGCACATAGTCTGTGACCCATACTTTGAGAAATCAACAATACCTCCTTCCTTTTTATAGGGTGATATTCCAAATTCTCTAAAACCTTGTGAGCCAACTTTTGGGTCTACCTTTTTCACACAAGTACAACAGATTTAACACTTCTAAAAATAGCTGTTTACTGATCCAATATTTCTTGAATGTCTACCTTGAGTTAGGGCTTCCAAATATGAAATAGGTAGAATATCAGCTACTTCTATTACCTCCCTGCATCCCATACATGCAGAGCCCATGGCTAACATCATTTATGCAACAAGCTATTCTTGTGTGTTGAGCCTGGACCCATCACTGTGAAGCCACTACTTATCAATCTTATAGCACTAGCTAGGACATGACCATCAGGTCTTTGACCATACTATGGGCAGTGAAAAGGAAAAAGTTAAATAAT
>NW_004524635.1:4489731-4516609 GCF_000260255.1 Octodon degus
TGATACCCCCATGAAGAGCAGGTATTTCAATCATGGAGAAGAAAAGAGGGGTTAAAAGAGTGAGTGGAAGGTCAGATATATTTGGCCTTGAATCCCAGGGCCACTTTGTTATGGTTTGAATCTAAAATGTCCTGGCCATGTGCTGGGCACTTGACTGTCTGATGATGAACTTTTAGAATTGATGGATCAAGAGGCATCTAACTTGATCAGCAGATTACTCTGTTGCTGAATGCATAACCGGATGGCTGTAGTAGGGAGTGATGATGACCTAGACATAGTGAGAGTGAACCTTTTAGACTTTTCAATGCTAACAAACACCCACTGTGAGACATAAGTCATAGATTTGCTGCCACTGAGTTGCAGGAGACCAGGCCTAGTTGAAGGGAATGGATTATTGGAGGGAAGACCAACCTTGGACTGCATTTTGTATCCCATCATTTCCTGCTTGGCTCTCTGAGACTCTGCTTCCTGACTACCACGAGGTGAGCACCTTTTCTCCATGACTCTCATCTCATCATGATGTTTTGCCTTGTCCCATAATGATGGTATCAAGGCAGTCACTGACTGAAATCTCTGAAATCCTGAGCCAAACTAAACCTTTAAATTGCTATTCTGAGGTATTCTGACATAGTGACACCAAGCCAGCACATCTCTTTCAGGTGTGTTTTACAAATTATCCAATCTCTGGGAATGTTTCCTTGGCTATATAAGGGATCAACTTATTTACTCGTTAGAGTGGTTCAGGAGCTGGTAATAACTAATTGGTGTAAAAATGAAATAAATACATGCCTGAGGCACAGATTAGTGCTCAAGAAATGAATCTTCCATCTCTCCATTTCCTTCGCTCTACATGTTACCTTACTGTTTCCCAGGACAAGCAGTATAACCTGTGTGGTTCAACAGAAAATAAAAAAATGAGGCATTTGTTCAAAAATAATCAAAAATTTCAACATGGCAACACAGAGTAAACTGTGGTTGGGTGCTTCTGAGGCACTGCACAGGCCACCTACCCTAGTAGACCACCCTATCTCTGAAAGCATTTCTGGAATGACCCTTCTCTACTTAGCAGAAGTTCAGGGTGAACACTGTAAGAATCAGCACAGGCTTGGAAGCCTGTTGATTCAAATTCCAGCTGACTATGTAATCTCTATGAAACTCCTCCCAGACAAAAATCTCTCCAAGGCTTGTTTCCATTCTTGGAAATGGATCTAACAATTCTACTTTCCTTGTTGGGCTCCAATATAGGTTAAATATGATTAAAGCAGGAGAAACAACTAACCCAGGAATTATACCAGTGTATGGAGGACTCATGTTGGCTACTGTTGATAAATTTTTCTTTCACTCATCCATCTCCCAAATATTAAGCTCATCTGTGACAGTTTCCATAATGAACACTTCACAACTAAGCAACAATGACTGCTGATTACAAGATAAAATGATGATACTGGTGTTAATAAAATTAATGAAGATAATGAAGTTTATAGATGAGATTTGTTTTCTAGCACTTTTGAATCATTATCTCATTTGATGCCCCCTCTCCCAAGACATCTGGTCTACAGAGCTTATTACTATCCATTTTACAGCTAAAGAAACAAAGGCTCCAAGACATTGAATGATTTGCCCCAAGAATCACACTTATCTCATTCTTGGTCCATGCTGCTGCTGGCCCTGTCCACAAAAATTTGGTCAAATCAGCAGTTGCGTGTTTGCCTATCATATTCATGAGTATAGTTGCCTTCCTACTTCAGACAACAAAAGCTGTACAGATAATTTTATGTGGTTTTCATTTTAAAAAAAGAAATTGGACAAGAAAGTAAATAACTCATTTTAAATTTAAACAGCTTGGAGGAACCTGGTAAAACTTGTAAAGCTTCAGATTCTGTCTGCAATTATCCACAAAGCTTGTATGGTATGCTTAGTAAAGCCTATGTCATCTCCATTAAATGAAGACATTTGGGAAACTGACTGTCATGGAAAGATAGTCATCTAGAGTAAAAGACTCATTAGGGAAGTTGAGGCAGGAGGATTACATGTTTGAGTCCAGTTGTGGGCAATGTAGTGAAACTATTTCAATATAAAAACTAAAAGCCGCGGGCTTTATGTCCATACAAATACCCTGATTCAACTTTTAGCACTGCAGGAGATCAGAAGAGAGGGGCAGAGCGAGGCGGAGGAGGTGGGGGAGGGGGAACTACTAATGAGGAATTATGATCGTCTGACTTAGGAACAGCATATGTATTTCATCTGTGCAATAATTATGGCACTGTTGCCAATTTTCTATCCCACTTTGGACGTGGAGCAATTAGTAGAAGAGTGAAAAACACCAAGCCAGGACCACACTGCCTCCCCGTGAACTTTGAGAAAAATAGGCTCCTTTTTCACTTCCGTCCATTTGAAGTTTTTAATATTCCAACCCCCAGGTGAAAACTTAGATTTCTGGCTTTTTTTTTTTGTTTGTTTTACAAAATGGAGGCTAGAAGAAGGATTTACATCAATTCACCATGTGTTCAGCTGCTTCTAAAGATTTCTCCCCTCTTGCCCTCCACTTAACTTTAATTTCTGAGATTTGACCTCATTGAGTGGGGAATCCTACTTTAAAGACTTCAGAGCTTACCATTCAACTTCCTTCAGAATCTGGTGATATGGAAAGTAGTTTTGAAACATAGCCACTGTCCATTTTTCTCTTCCCTATATGAACATGCCACTCTTCCTTGGTGGGGTGGGGTCGTTTCTACCATTTAAAATTGGGGTGACCCTTGTAAATTGCTCTGAACAATAGAATGTAGAAGAAGTGTTGTTCCCACTCCTGGTACTTTTTTGCCTCTGGTCCTGGGGATTGAACTCAGCACTATTGCATTTAGGTACAGTCACAACCCTTTTATTTTTTCACTTTGAGACAGTCTTGCTAAATTGCCAAGGGTTTCAATCTATGTTCCCCTGCCTCAGCCTCTTCCATAGTGCTTGGATTATAGGCATCCTGGGGCTTCTTAGCCCAAGACTGAGAGAGGATTAGAAGCAACTACTGCTTCTCTTTTTGAAGATAGCTGCTTGTTAGAAATCTGACTACCCTAAAACCACTACACTGTGAAAAAGATCACATTACTTATGTGGTGGGGTGCCAGGTCACTAGATGACTGAATTCTTCTTTCTTAGGATTCCCACTTAGCCCAGCCACCAGCTAAGTGAGGCTGATGGATCCCCAATGAGTGCCAAATGTAACAAAAACTATCCAGCAATTCCTATCTTTAGTCCTAATCTACAGAACTGTGAGAAATACATTGTTCTCTGGAGCCCCTAAGTTGTGGGATGATTTGCTATAGGACAATAAAGAACTGAAATTGCATCAGGAGGGTAATTGATAGTGAAAAAGAGAGATAAAGAAGGAGAAAGTCATTTTTCCTGGTTCTCACTGTCCCAGAATGAAGAGTTTCCTAAAAGGTGGAGCTCACAACTAGTAGGTCCCGAGGGAAGTAAAATTTGCTTGTCCATGAATAAACCTGAAGTGCACATTTGGAACACAACTTGATCAGAGGTGGCAATTTATCAATGCCACATCAGCTATCATTTCTGACCTATATGTGACATTAAGTAACAACGTTATTTTATACGTCAGACTAATGCTTTGTGAAGCAGACATACAATACTTAGTCCTAAGCAATTCTGAGAAGGTGAGAATGGTGTTATACAAGTGTCTGTATATCTAGAGGAGTATAGCGTATTTAACATGATTATGGGTAATTTTATGCTAATCAATGCTTTTTATGGCAGTCTATTTATTGAATTGGGTTTCATTCTGAAGGAAAAATATGAATACCCAAGTATACAGGAGATACTCAGAGCTTTTACTCATTACTTCATAAAGGTTCTCAGAAGAAAATCCTCTGCTCCAAACCAGCCAAAGACAAGATACTTAAATAAAGATGTTATAATGAGAATTTTTAAAAAAGTGCTTCCTAGGAACATATTAAACTCTTCAATGGTGAATCATTTTAGTAAAACTACCTACTTAGTTAATAAAATCTTCATAGTATTTATAGTTCAGTTGATTCAAGATGAGGGAAGTCAACTCTTTTCATTTCTAAAGTTAGTAACTTTTAAGTTCTGAAATTCCTATGATAATGGTGGTGTGGATGTGTGGTGGTCGTACAGGTTCTCAACCTTGCCTGATCACTAGAAGCACTTCCACTCCTAGGCTTCTTCCCCTCAACAGATGTTTGACTAAATTGCTCTGGAGTGGGCATCAGGCAACAAGAATTTTTAATATTCCCTAGGTGATTGTGTAGTCCAGCTAAGATTGAAAACGCTGCTGCAAGACTATGGGGTTTTGGAATCATCAATTGGCTTAAGATTTAGGGCCTCACTTTCTATCAGTGATGCTCGAAGTTCTTCAGTAAGTGATATCAGTCATACCTTGAGAACTTGAAAATTCTCAGGTTCCAATCAGACTTAGTGAAACAGAAAATGCAGGAGTGAGGCCCAGCTTCCAGATGATTCTGTCAGTGCAGTTTAAGAACTACTGTGCTATGTGATAAGAATAAAATGGCCAAGGACTCTGTCCCTCACTGTTTCTCAGCTTCTAATTAAATTCCATTAATAGAGCTCTTCTTCCACTTGTCAAAATATCTTGTTTTTCACACGATCATTAAAGTCTAGGGGCAACACTTCCAAAGAGTTAACTATATTGTTTTCTTTCTGATTCTGTAACTTGTTATGTGATAATATAAAAGAAAAACACATGAATTAAAAGAACTGCAAGTGCTGGCAAGATAGCTCAGCAGACTAAGTGCCTGCTTAGGCAAGAGCAGGGACCAGGACACCACATGCCACGCCAGCTCCTCTTTGCTCCGCAGGTCACCAGTTAGATGATCCACAATGAGAATATACTTTAATCTCTCATAGCTTTGATTTTCTCATCCTTCAAACAGGAATAACAAAAATAATCTCCACTTCATGTAGTTACTGTATCATGAGATACAGTATACATAGTCGTTAAGCACACAGATTTCTGAAACATTTTAATTTTTGCTCTACTTTTAGTAGCTATGTAACTGAGACACATTCTTAATTTCTCTGGTCCTGAGTTTCCTTATTTATAAAATGAGGATAACAGGATTTTTTTTAGGTTGGTTGTAAGATTTAAGTGAAAGATAGCTATATAGATAAGGAATGGGATAAGGATGGAGAAAGAGATGATACCATGTTGACATTATCTATCTTCAGCATCTATCTTCATAGATAACATATTGATATTATCTGTTTATGTGGCATTTAGGATAGTACCAACGATTAACTCATAATCCACTGGGATTATGGGTGTGAGTGCTGCTGGGATTATGCATGTGAGTGCTGCTGTGATTGTGGGTGTGAGTACTACACCCAGCCTGGAGCAGATAGCCTGAATGCAACATGAGGGAGACAGTCTTGCTCTCTGTCGCCATTGTTGCCACCAGTCCCTTTGCTTTCTGCTCTTTGCTGCCACCATGAATAGATAATCTCTTCCCTGTGCCACTCTGCGTTGGAGCCAGGTGAGTATGGACTAAAACCTCCGGTAACTGTGAGCTAAATAAACCTTTCCTTCCCTAATTTTGAGTGTAGGTATTTGTTCCAGCAACAAGAGTAAGACCCACAATGATCATTATAACAAAAAAATAACATATATTATATCCTCTCTTTACAGCCAAACAGATGTCATTGGTGGGGGCTATGTCTAAATAGGACACCAATTTGTAGTTTTCCAAAATTGGCCTGAATTTCTATAAATACCAGGACATATCTGGGAATGAATTCTGAAAAAAATGCACATCAGTTTGCTTTTTAGTAATTCAATTATTTCTACTAAAAAAAAAGTTGCTATTTGTTAGCCAGGTACTGACTGCATAACTCATGTGTGAACTGATTACCCTGCTTCCATCCCAGGTTCACCTTTGGTAGGCAAATCAAAACAGCGCTGCAAGGTACTCCCAGATGGGTTTGGCTCACACTTCTTTATTATAAAGCAGAACATTAAATGGACTTTCGAGAGTCATTGTCTATATTTTGTTCAACTAAACGTCATGTCCTTTGATTTATGCTCTGCACCAGCCAACAGGGAAACTTTTGGTGTGAACTGTTAATATGAATCATCATAGAAAAGATGATTTAAAAATTCTTTCAGCATTTTGATCATTTTATCAGATAAAACTCCTACTTTTGTCCCCACGATTTACAATGTGTAAAGGAAAATACAGCCATATGGAACATGCTTGTGAATTGAAAATACAGCCAGTGCCCAAAATACAAACCAAAAACACTGTCTAGAACAACAGTCCTCAACTAATGAATTAAAATGATTGCTGGTTTCTTTAAAATATTAAGTCCATCAATGCTTGCCAAAAACCCCTTGGCTAGCTAAGAGATTCAAACTGTATTGTTCAGCTGGAGTTTGAAATCCTTCCATTCATCATTGACATGTGAGAGACAAGACAAGGTTTTTGACAAAAAGGGGATGAGGCGCCAGATGGTTTCCATCTGTATCTCTATTGATTGTACAATGAAAACCCACCTTCCCTAATCAGAAGGCTGTGTGATACATGGAAAATGAATACCCAGTGTTTTTAAAGAAGCATAATCGCCCCTTTCCAACCATAGATGTATAAATATTAATGAACACAATCTGGTTCTAAGCAAATTTAGCATGAACTTTTAGCAACCCTCCCTTGACAACTTCCTCCCTTTTTAACTGAATTAAGCTTCTAAATTCTGCGATTAAAAATAGCAAACCCTGCACTGAAGTTGGATCTGTAACTGAGGAAAACCTCTCCCTTTCAGCTAGTAACCAGTTATCATAGCTCATATCACTGTGTGTCTTTTATAAATACAAATGAGTCTCAATTTGAATGAGTATTTATCAGGTGTGAACAATGAAACAGAGTCAATAAAATAGGCAGGGTACTGATTGTTAACCTAACATTAATGCCATCCTATTTCCAAAATGACTTGAAAAAATTTAGAGAAAATTATACGCAACATTAAAAAAAGGAGTTGCTAAACCAACTTACATTATATTTTAAGTTTCTGGCACATTAACAGAAATTAAAGCAGACTGAATTACTAACATTCAAGTAAAAATATTAGATGTCATTGTAGGATGTTTGAACTTCAACCATTAGCATTACAATATCTCTCACAGGAAAACCTCTTTCTTCTTAACTCACAACTCATTCCTGAAATTTCTCAAAATATAAGAGACTTAGAATTGAAAAACTTCCACTAATTTCTTCCTTTGCTTTCATTTCTTTTAGTTCAAACAAGGAAGTCTGTATATTTATTTTAGCTTATGTGTCTTTAATCTGTTGAAACAGGGAATTTTCCAAGAAGTATACTCCATATATTCACCACTAAGGGTTCCCAGTGGATCTAAGTGGTCAGAATCTTAAAGCAAGAAATGTCGTATCAGGCCAAAGATAATGTGCAAAACTGAATCCATGTATTTAGTTTAGTCACTCATGTGACTGAAAGAAATTAATCTTTTCCCCCTTTCTTTTAATATACATTGTTTTCATTCTGTCAAAGGACACATTTGTACTGAGCACTACTATGTTTATGGTCTTGGGGGAGCCGCTTAAGATCAACAGGTCATACAGGATTCCCCACGTCAGGCACAGACGATATTTCAGAGCCACCTCGCAGATACTGGGTACAGAATGTTCTTTTCTGTAGAGTAGCAGCAGCATGCCCAGAGTTCATAAATGTCTCTATCTCAAGGGATCGAACTCACCCGTTAGCCCCAGTTTCCTTTTGAGAATACATTTTCAGTGAGATTATTTGCCATGTAACTATCACACTGGTGTTCAAGGTTCAGCTTCACAAGATTTTTGTTTTTTGTTTTCACTTTTCTTAGCCCAGTTTGGTTGGCAGCAGCATGATTAGATGTCAGGCTAATACCAGTAAGGCTGGAGAAGAAGATAGCTGAACTCCCCCTCAAAATGCTGAGCATATCAAAATGAATTTCTCGTTATGTTCAGGGCAAGAAGAACAGGAAAGGCTAGACCAGATGGTGCAATGTTAGCATATGACAAAGAGGAAGGAAAACAATTGTTTCCTTTCATTTATTCTCTAACTTTGGTCAAGAAGAATGATCTTCAAACTGCAAAGAGTAGACCTGAAACGGTTAATTTTAGTAGAAAACTAAAATTGAAAGTGATCAAACAAATGTGTTTATATCTTAGGTCCACAGGCATTAGAGCTCTAGAAATAACAGGGAATAACAAGTCAATAACAAACTTTTTTTTTCTATATAAGAGACAAGTAAATTTTGCCCTGATTACAAAAAGAGGGAGCTAGCACAGTTGTGTGTGTACATATGTGTTGGGGAGACGGATGTGTGAAAAAGGTGGTACCGTAAGATATCATATTTAAACACATGGGTAATTGACATAGCCTTACAAGAAGTCAGTGGGGTTAGAGGTCAGAATGTGGCCTGAATGACAGAGAATGAAAAGATAGGTTAACAATTGTTCATTGTTTAATTAGTGTCATTGTGAAGATGGTATGTAAAAATACCCTGACCTCTTTCCTGTGAAATATTTATTGATTAGGTAAAGATAGTAGAATGGTTGTGGATAGTTGTTTACTGAACAAGTTCATAAAAATGAATCAGGTGAAACTGCCAGAAAAGAAAATATAAAGTATCTACATTGAAGGTAAAAATATCTTTTAGAAAATGCAGGGCACAGGTTTGGCAGAGACTAAATTGACAACACTTTACAAGGAAAAAAATGAATCCAAAGAGTGATATAGTAGAAAAGATGAAAAAATATAGCAGAAATTTCTTAGAGGAAAAACAACAGGATATATTCTTCGTTTACTCAATATTAACTGTCACTGATGGTGATGGAGACTTTATTATACAAAAGGTATGATCAAAATAGAGAGTCAATATCTAAATGTTTAAAAGTTCATTAAAGTAAAAAACAAATCACTATTAAGCCCCTCAAAGTATTCTCTTTCACTTTGAACATACATAGCCTGTCATTCTTTCCTTCTGAAGAACTTCTGGAAATCCTTTTTCCTGTCTCTATGAGTTGTGATAAAGACACAATTTTCTGCTGTGAAGTGCCATCTAATGGAAAGGCAGACTCATGAAAACATTACAGTGTGTCTTCATCCACTTTATTTATTGGAATTGGCACAGTGAAATTCAGGACACATGATATCATAACAAAAGATAAAAATAGTACTGTCAGAACTGCTTCAGAAAGTTGCAAGAATGATGGGATAAATATGTTCAAAGCAAGAGGGAATATTATGAGGAAGATTAATGGCAAGTATCCTTTACTGTAATAATTATTTATAAATTAAATATTTATTTTTATCACAATACATAATAATATGTGCTCTGAGGAGGAATTATGAGGATAAAAATATAACACTGTTTCATCATTGATTCACTATTGGAGTCTATAAGGATGTTCTTAAGAAACCTTGCTGACCTGGGACATACATAAACTATGGAATGGAAGATCTAGGATCTATAAGAGCGATGCTGAAGAATAGAACATGGGACAGCCAAAAAAGGCAAGAAGGAAGTACTGACACAGAAGTAGGCAAACTGTTCAATGAAATAGAATACAAAGAGCAAAAGCAGTCTTACAGAATTATTAAATCTTCAACAAGTCACCCTAGTGCAATTGTTTTTCATACAAGAAACATAAAATCATATTCCTACCTCATACCATATAACTCAACAATTTATTCCCAGGTAAACCTGGAATAAATTTTTTGTTTACTTAAAGGCAAACAAAATTTTAAAACTTACAGGAGAATATACGGAGTAGGAAAATTAAAAAATTACTAAGCATAAAAGGGATTGAATTTAACATAAAAATTAAATTCCTCAGGCAGTTAAAGAGATCTGGAAATTTGCGATGAAGGAGGTGAGAACCTCATATGTATGTGTCTATACAAGGCTCAACAAAGTTCCGTGGGCCAGTGGAATTAAGAATGCCTCATATTGTGTTACTATGCAATTGTCCAAAAAAAAAATTATAATGAGGGTGAGTTTCACCAAACAACTTCTACTCATTGGTTATCTCTGTACCTGGTATATTACCTTCAAAAATTTGTAGTCAATTGTGGATTAAACCTACACATTGGTTTGTCAAAAAAGCTGTAGCACTGTTGAAAAGGACAATGTATGCTCATTAAAAAAATATAATAAAGTGAAATGACAAACCACAAATTAGGGTAACTACAACACCTAAAACTGACAAAGAATTCACATTTCTGTCTTTACCTCCTACTTAACACCTACAACTACTATAAATCAAGAAAGAAATGAACAATGTTTCACAAAATAGAAAGTATCAATGGTAAAGACAGGAAAAGATGTTCAACCTCATTAAAATTCAAGGCAATACTTTCCAGACCAGAATAGTATGTATGTTGGATGGACAGCAATAAGAATTATAACAACTGGTTCCTTTGAGAAAGAGTTTTGAATTATAGTCTAAAGAATGCATTTACTGTCTGATCCATCAATTGTACACCTAGAGAAACTTAACATGGACCGAAAGGCAATTTATAGTGGCGGGAAAGTTCATGGCATTGCTTTTTGTAATAGCATATCATTGCAAATAAATTACATGAACAGAAAATAACCACAAAAGTCCACAGAGAAATGAACAAAATGGTCTATTTACACAGTAGAATATTATAAAGCAGTGGTAAATGGGCAAGTTCTATTTTTATATACTGGCTAAGGAAAACTTACAAATATAAATATGAATAAAAAAAAGTAAGTTTCAGGAAAGCATGTAGGGTAATCCTTAAAGAATCCAGAGACAAGGCAAATTTTAAAAATGTATTATTTAGGAAGTACATGTACCAAACAAGCACAAACTACTATAGAACTTAAAAATTCAAGCAATAAATTCAGAATTCTAACATAGTAGCTATTTCAGAGGAGTGAGCCAGAAGACAGGATCAAAAAGAAACAATATCAACATTATTATGGATATTCTACGTCATACATGGATGTTGGTTTCATGGGTGATTCATTTGATTATTTAATTTCATAGTATGCTCTAGGCAAACTTATTCACAAATAAAATAAATTAAGAAGAGAGAGGAGAGGGAGAGAGAGAAGAAAAGGAAAGAGGGAGAGAGGGGGAGACAGAGGGAGACAGCGAGGCAGGTCTGCTAATCATATCAAGCACGACTATGTGGTCTGTGACGGAAAACCCAAGGCATAGGGCATGTTTCGCCTTCTTTGTACTTCAAGTCGGTTACCAGTCAAGTTATTAATTAAATTAACTCAATGTCATGCAGACATGTTTATATAAGTACATTTTCCAATTAAGGGAGGTGAATCTCTTATCATTTTCAGAATTATTTAAACTATATTTCATTCTCATGTCAATGTTTGTAACCATATTTTTATGGGAAGTACTTGACAAACTAGAGAGATTCCATGAAAGTTAATACAGGGGAAGATGAAATTATAGGGCTGATGAAAATCTGTTTCACACAAATGGCTGTGTAAACTTGAGCTTTAAAGCAAAAATTGGAGGAACTGGGACTTGAACTCAAGCCCTTCACACTGAGCTAAGTACCCAGCCCTTTAAAGTTTCTAATTTTGAGACAGGATCTTGCTAAGTTTTCTAGGCTGGGCTTGACTTTGCAGTCTCAGCCTCCCAGAGAGTTGAGCTTACAGGCATGTGCTGCCACACATGGCTGTGCATTCAAATTTGAAATATTCAACTGAGAGAAGAGCTTATGAGAAATATGATAGCTGACTTCAAAAATCAAAAACAAATGCCATGAAGTTTAAAACATTATTTTTTCTTCTGCATATAGATTGGTCACCCACTGCCCATGGACAGAAATGTATTGAGGTTGACTTAAGCTTTGAAAATTAAAATATCAGCTCTCAGCAGCTAGCTGGATGACTAACTGAATGGTGGACTATTATAGTCCAAGATTTTCTTAAGCAGTGCAAGGATGATACCCTTTTAGAAGTGTTTCTAACCCCCATTTTCCTTAGAATGGATTATATTTTATAACTCAGACCATACATGTACTATATAGCTTATATTTTAGAAGTTTAATAACACTGTATTATTTGTCTTGAGTTTAGTTATATAATTTGTTATTCTAAGTCAGTTCCAGACATAGTGATAATAAATGAATGACTCCATTCTTCAAGAACTGCCTAATTTTATGTAAGTCTCTTCCTCTCTAAATATGTTTCTTCAGCTACAAAATACTACATATGACAGGCCAAGTAATGGCCTTGCAAATGTGAACATATACTATCTCCAGAATTTACGAATATGTTTCCTTAGATGGCAAAAGGGGATTTGTAAATGTAATTAAGGTTTGTTTTATTAAAGGGATCATAATAGCACTGCACAAGTTCCTTGTAAGAATTTAAGGGGCGTCAGAAGCATCGAAGGTTATGTGATGGGAAAGCAGAAATGGGGGGGATGCCCTTCTTAAAATGGTTAAGAACATTCTGGAAGTTTGAGGAAAGAGGATCACAAATTTCAGCATAGCCTGGGCAACTTAATGAGATTCCCATCTCAAAATAAAAAATAAAATAGGGCTGGGAATATAGTTCAGTGCAAAGGTCCCAGACTCAATTCCCAGTACTACAGATGAAATGAAATGAAATGAAAATACGCCATACACCAGAGAATGCGGTGGCCCCTAGAAAAAAGCAAAGAAGTAAATCCTTCTCTTGGAGCCTCTGGAAGGGACCACTTCTTCAGGTCTCTTGGCTTAGCTATGTGAAACTCATTTTTACTTCTTTATTTTTATTATTTTTTTATGAATTTAAGACAGGGTCTACAGGGCATATAGGGTCTCACTAGGTAGATTGGATTTGCCATGATTCTCCTGTTTTTAGCCTCCCAAGTGCTGGGATTACAGGTGTGCGCCAACAGGCCCAGTCTCTCATTTCTACTTCTGATGTCCAGAAATACAAGAGAATACATTTGTGGGGCTTTAAGCCACTAAATTTAGGGCAATCTGCTATGGTGGCAATAGGAAATTAACACATCTCATAGAGGTTTTGGTGAACATTGAATGAGATAAAGTAGTACAAAGTTCATTGCTTCGATTACTGTTGTCATCCACTTAATTTGTGCAAAATGAGAGCTCAGCCTCACAATCCACCATACCCAGGGCCTCATTTAGTTTTTCTCATAAGCTATTAATAAGGAGGGGAAATGGACTGCACGTGGAAGTCAGGAGTCCACAGCTATCAAAGATGAAGGTTCTAGGGCTGGCCAGACAGCTCAGTGGATTAAAGCACTTGCTTAGGCAGACACAGGGACCAGGGGTTCGATCCCTGGCCTGCTGTGCTGGCCATCCCCCCCAGAGGGTGTGCTGAGACAGTGATTGAGACTGGGCATGATGGTGCATACCTGTAATTCCAGCACTTGGGAGGCTTAAAAAAAGGAGGATCACTACAAGTCCAATCTGGGTAGTGAGACCCTGTATTAAATACATTAAAAAAAAAAAAAAAAGGTTGATAGCCTCTCAGCTTCTCCAAAACTCCATTATTCAGCTAAGCTTTAGAGGCTGGGTTGGATCCTTATAATCCTTGTATTCAATAAATCTATCATTACATAGAAATCCAATAAATGCTTGGACTCCCTTTTCTAGTTATTTTTCTTTCAGCATTGATTAATCATGTGATTTTTACTTCCATGATTAAAACTAATAAGGAAAATGAAAAGTAGATTAGTGACTCTTCATTTAAATCTGTGCTTTAAAAAAAGGTATGCCATGTTTCACAACTTCTATTCTTAGCAAACATTCCTAGCTTTCAGAGTCCAGATGGACTCCCCTGGCTCCTTCTGTCCTTAGGTCAAGGAAGTCACTTTTAAGAACAAGGCTGGCTGGCCATCTTCACCAAGGGCTCTGCCAGACTCTTATCCTCCTAAGTAGCAGGATGTTTGACACACTTTCCCTGCTGCAAAAGGTGTAGATAACAGTACATGGGGATCAAATATGACCAAAATGGAACTGACATCAAAGTGTCACTGAAAGAATCCTCCTTTCAAATCTTTCTCCAACTCACCATGCAAAGAAAATCTGTAAAGAAAGCTTCATCATCCACAAATTATTCTATAAGTGCAAAACTTTCCTATTTATTTCAGTTCAGCATGGGACAGAATAGTGTAACAGAAGGACTCTTCACTCCTCTAACATGCAGAGAAACAGTTACTTTGACATGAAGAAATCTACACAACATGATTTTGCCATTTGGAAAAGATGGGAAGCACATTTGGGAGAGAAAGGATGGTACACACCAAGGTAGAGGCACCCTCTAAAATAACAAGAAGTCCATGTGATAGCATACAGCACAGAGGGGACAGACGACAGCAGAAGATGAGGCATATGCTACATTCATGCTTGCCATACTGGACATATGAAATTTTATCATGCAGGTTCAGCAAAGAGACAACCATCATCAGGATGTGGCATGTTCTGATTTGTTTTGGAAGGGAAAGAAAGAAACCCAGGATGGAGCAGTGTAGGTCTGGGAGAGAAGTAATGAAAGGAAGGTGCTGAACTGGAGCAATCTTCCTTGCAAACCAGAATAATGTTGGGAGAGAAGGTCTTCAATGACCTAAAGGTTTTCATTTCCAATTCAGATGATTATGTGCAAGGGACAAGCTACAGAAAATGACAAAGAACAAAGGGTGAGATCAGAGACACTAACCTGTGAATAGCGGGTGATGGAAGGCAAAGAGAAAGGTCAGAACACTAATGAACAGAGCCATGGAGGCAAAGGGACGCAAAGGAGACCAAAATGTGTGGGCAGAGAGAGAGCAACACAGGCAAAAAGGGATAATTTCAGAAAAACCCAATGGGGGAAGATAGCCATGGAGCGTGCTGGTCACCTGGACTAATAGTGACAGTATGGTCCAGTGGGACAATAACAAAAACAGGTACCACAGAGCTGCACCCAAATCCCCAAGGTACTTACCATTCTTTTGTATGGATGTAAACACTGCCTCTCTCCCTAGCAGAAGGATATAACTTGCAGCACGTGTGACACACTTCTTGCATAAGGTGCAGGCATGTTTGCAACTTGTAATGAAGGAATCTACGATCTCTCATAGTCCTTTGATGTAGAAGTCAGACCTTGCTTCTAACCACACCAACCAAAACTTAAAACTAAGTTAGTCCCCAAAATATTTTTTTAAAAAGTATAACAGGAAACAATGAGTAACATGGACACAGGAATGAAACCAAAGCACAAGCACATGCACACAGACAGATGCAAAGCTGGCCTCTGCCGCCTTAGCCTTTCCAGAAAGAAGGGATGATGAGGCCTTGAGATTATTCATTCTCTTTCACAGGAGGAGAAATTAATTGTAGCTTAAGTGACTAGAGAAATCAAAGAACTACAATACATAAGGGTTCATATACAGTAATAATCATTAAATGAGCCCTTAAGAACAGTAGTAAGAAGATCCAGGGATACAGCTCAGTGACTTAAGCACCTGCCTGGCAAGTGCAAGGTCCTGAGTTCAATCCCTGGTGCCACAAAAAAACAAACAAAATTTAAAAAAAAAAATCAGAAGAACAGTAGTGAGAAAGGCAGGGAATGGGACAGGATTTTTAAAATGACATTCATGTCCTGAGAAAGGGATTAGATATACTTTCAGGTGAATCAGAAAAATAACAAAATTCCTCTGAGAAAAGAAAGGGAAATAAATAATTCAAGTAACAGCCAGTCAGTATGTATGGGGGGTAGGTGCAGAGGACTGTGCCTTCTCCCGTAATAAGAAATAGGCAGAGGAGATCAAAAAGGCAATACTTTCTAAGGATAAAAAAAAAAAAAGAAACAGCAGGGGAAAGAACGTTGGCAAGAGAGTGAGTCACAGGGAGGGAAGCCCAGCGCTGTGAAGGACTATAAGAACGGTTATACACAATTCTGTGTTCTCTGAGCTCTTGACGAAGAATGGGATGGTTTATAAGTGCACAGCACTAAATAAGACAAACTTTGAGCCAGGACCTGACAGAGAAAGAGTCAAAACTTGAAGTTCAGATTTCTCAGATAGATAGTTCTATTTCTTTAGTTTTTTTTTGTTTTTTTTTTTTTAATTATCTACTTGAGCACACTGGGAGATTAACTAGAACAATGAGCGGTTTTTAGTTTCACTCTGCAGCCTGGTTCTCCAAAATAAGGACAATTGAAATTATCAGAAAGCAATCTGCATTTTATTCACTCTGGCACCACCCTTGAGCACTGATTTTGAGAATTTACTTCTATTCTCAGAGCACCTGTCGTTCCTGGGCCCAGTGGCCAGGACAGTGGTGTATTTCTGACTACTTGGTTCGAGCCTCTTTGAACAGTCCTGAGCACTTCTCATTTACTAGGATTCTCTTCCATATAAGCTACAGCAACCCTGTGAAAGTCCTCACATTATGATCAAAGAACAAGCTAATCAATGCTAAAAATAGATACACAGACAGAAACATTTTTAGTTCCCAATTCTGGCTGTACAGTAAAATCAACATGGAAAATAGATGCCATTAAATCTCATTACTGGTTAAAAAGAAATTAGTCCTTTATCAATCAAATGTATACGGACCAAGATCTTTTCTTGAGTAAGCACAAAAAGGTGTCATAGATCTTTGTTTTGTCTCTGGAGTCAACCAAGGATCTTGTTGTCTGTACATACTAACCCAGAAAGGGCACACAGAGAAGAATACAGGGCTAAACAATAACTCTTCTTAGCATGAAATAGGTTTGCCCTCTTTGAAATCCTAACAGAATTCTGTAATTCACTAATGGCATGGATCATCATCTACTTAAGTAGCTTTTATTTGCATTCATGTCTCAGTTTTACTATGTTGCAAACTCTTCATGAGCAGGACTGCTTCTCAGTACCCTAGGGTTTTTTTTTCTTTTTTCCAGAACCGGGGATTGAACTCATGCCCTTGCCCTTGCCAGGGAAGCGCTTATTCCACTGAGCCATCTCCCCGGCCCCTCAGTACTTTAGTTGACTAGTACACTATGTCCTGATTTAGAAAGGAGTTCTGTTCCTGGGGGACATTCCTAAGTTTGTTTCTAAGTCCAACAAAGCGAGTCTCAAACACCTCTGTTGCAAATACACAGCGTAAATTGCTCTGTGCTTCCCAGCAGCCCCGTCTACATCACCACTGCTTTTCCTCTTGCTTCTGAGCATCCTGCCCCCTGGCTAGGCACTACACCACTGTGCGCTATCGCACTGTACAAAGCACAAGCAGCACAACTGTGACAATGTCCAGCAGACTCATGAGCTCATTCTGTGATTTATTCACATTTCTGGATGTTCACAATGTGAAGTCCATTTGCATCTGGGAAAGATTGCAACTTGAGCATTCTTAACTCAGGGACTTACTGTATCTCACGTGTGTCAAGGGCATTCTTAAGATGCCCTCACATGCACAATCTCTTTTGGTATTCACAAGCCTGTCACTGAGGAGGCGCAGGCCCACCATACTCACTTCACACGAAAGGAAACAGACTAAGGAAGGTGAAATGACTTGAAGGTCGTAGAGGGGTCCAGCTTAACCCTGGTGTCACAAGTGCCACAAATCAGTGTTGGCTCCCAAACCTGGCTTCTTTCTCCCACACCAAGCTTGGCCTCCTCCTGTCCCACATGCCCCATTATTTGGCCAACGGGTAGTCAGGTGTTCATTAGGAGAAAGATGAACAAAGGGGAGGGACATGAGGCAGGTGAAAAGTGACAAAGATATGGACACCTACTGATCCTCGTGCTTTTCTTGTTGGTGCAGGGAATACTGTTGCTAGATATGGGATGGCTCCGATTGTTTTCCTTCTCCATAAGAGCCAGCAACGCTGTGTTGTCAAAGGGAAAAGAAAGGTGTGTGTGTGTGTGTGTGTGCTCACGCACGCGCATGCACACGTATACACCTATGTTTGTGTACATACACAGATTCATTAGTTCTACAAAGAATAAAGTGATATCGCAAGGCCTATAGAATCATTGGTATTGAACTTGGGAGGGGACATCTGTCCAGTATTGGTGGAGGGGCCTTGGGACAAGTCAGCTGGGGCATGGTCTCAGCACATGGTCTTCTCATCACTCAGTTCCATGATGTAAGCATAAAGCAATGGCTCCTTGTCCAGTTTTTGGTACTGGTAAAAGGGCAGACGCAAAGGCTTTGGTCAGGTAAAGAGATTAAAATTTTTTAATTAAAAAAAAAGTGCTTATAAGTCCTCAAAAGAAAGGCAAAGGGAGTTTGTTATGTAAGGAATCCCAGAAAAAAATCATGAAATGATAATTCTTATACAATGGGTGACATATATAAGGAAATGAAGAAAATACAATACGGCAGAAGAAAGACAAACAAAAAAGTGGTGTCAGAAGCCCAGTCTAATCCTGCAGGGCGCTTTGCAAAGTGATGCACATGGAGATCATCTTGTACAGCAGCAACCTCTGTATCAGCCAGTCGCTGGCCTAGAGATGTCCCCGGGCCTCTCTAAATGAAATAGTTGTCATTGTCAAGAGCAGGTCCCCAGATGGGAGTGCAGCTGTGAGGAGCTGGCAGCATACACTGCCCACAGCTGGAGGGCAGATGCGGTAGTGCAGAGATGGTCTGGGTGCTGCACAAACAGCTCCGGCTGCAGGCAGCCTTCACCTGGAGGACCTGCATTGCATTCCACACAAATGGTCTGAATCAGCGCTGCTTTCTTTCTCCTGCAGGGCTGAGGGCAGCCTGGAGAGCCAGCCTCTGCCTGTGATCTTGCTGCAGTATCTTCTACCCTATGAAACTATATCTGTAAGAGTTTGCATTTTTTTTCATAATTTTATTGATAAACAGATAGCAATGAGACAGTTTCAAATCAAATAAGAGTTTGCATTTTTAACCGTTAATGACACATTATAACATCCACATTTGCTCATATCTTCCAGTCTGTTACCATCTTCCTTGTGACAGTGTATGCAAGATTTCTTCACAAGTCTGTTCTTCTCCACCCAAATTTCTATCAGTACGTCTCAAGGACAATGAGCTCAATAACTCCAAAAGGTAACTCATTCTACTTTGCTATTAACAACATGTTATTAACTTATAATTTCCAATCACCAAAGTCATGGAAAAGAGAACTAATTCCTAGACACCTTCTTTTCTACAAGCCACATTGCTATAGCTCAGGCTATGCCACCAGATAGCACGTGGTTCCCATCTGCTTGCTCATGCAGTCCCTACACAGTGAAGAAATTCCTGTTTGTTCACGATGCCATTTAAACTGGTGCTCAGGACTATTCAACCCTCTAGGAGTGGTGTGACCCACATGGATCAAAGGAGGAATACTCTTCTTTTTCTGGACACAGCAGTTCAATGAATACAGTCTACAATTAACTTCATGATTTAAATAAACTCTACTATAAGATTCATTAGGCCACTGATTTACATTGACTTGTAAACAACTAATCTGCATATTTTGCATGTGCTGTCTCATACTATCTTTAGTTTCCAGATTTACTTTTTTTGCAACTTAAATACAGTCCCATTCCTCTGTACCACGGATAAAAAAATATTTGAAAATAATTACTTTTGTGCCTGGTTTGCCCCTTGTCATTACCCTTAAAGCAATATAGCACAACAGATATCAATCTCGTATTGCTACTATATTAAGCAATATAAGTGATTGTGCCATAATTTAAAATACAAGGAGGATGTATACAGGTTATATACAAGTGTATTTATAATGGGATTAAGTGTATGTGAATTTTTTTTTTTTTTTTTGAACCAGGGATTGAACTCAGGCCCAGTGCTTATGCTCCTGAGCTATCTCCCTGGCCCCAAGTGTACGTGAATTTTGATATCTATGTCCTGGAACCAATCTTCTGAAGACATCCAAGGACAAATGAATATTTTTATACCTAATCAATTAAATGTCAATTTGGTTCATCATTCCAACTTGAAACTATCATTTTGCATACTAATTCTATGGATACAAAATTAGCCCTAAGTATGTGGCATATTCCCTAAGCATCTTGTTTCATGTCAATCACAACTTTGATGCATATCCTACCTGAGCCTCATCAATATTATCAGTAATACACAATATCTAGCTGTAGCTCAGAGTGGATCCTCAAAGTTCCTACAAGAGACTCATCCTTTTGTAATCTCCTCTAGTACTCAGAGTTTCATTCATGCTTTTTCCAACAATCACTTCAAATTTTATAATGAATTAATTCCTTCAGACCTGTGTGCTCATATCCTAGTTTTTGAAGATTATAAAATAAGTTATTAATTTATAAAATATTTGAAATTACGGGTTGGGGAGATAGCTCGGCAGGCTAAGCACCTGCCTGGTAAGTGCAAGGGCCCAGGTGTTTGATCCCAAGTACCACATGCCATGCCAGCCCCAGAACCCTGGGTGCACTGTGCTGGTCACCAAAACCAGGCGTGGTGGAGCACGCCTGTAATCCTAGCACTGTGGAGGCTAACACAGGAGGATCACTATGAGTCCAAGCTGCATAGTGAGACCCTGTACCAAATAAATAAATGATTAAAAATAATAAACAAAATAGTTGAAAATACATGCATTTTAGTAGAATATAAAAGCAGTATATGAAACCAGTTGGTAGTTTTATGAACAAAAATAATCCAAGGAGACAAAGGTCAAATACAGAACATGGTTTCAGAATAAAAAGAGTTTTTTCCATGTGAAAGAAGATGATAAATCTGAAGGGACAAAATTAATGAGGCTGGATGTGGACTTATGCAGCACAAACTGCTTAAGGAGATTAGGATCAAGAGTAAGAAAATATGAGAGACTAAATGACTACGTTAGTTATCTATTGCTGTTTAACCAATACCCACAGATTTAGCTGTTTAAGAAAACAAATTTCACATTTCTGTAGGTCAGGCATCTAGGCTTAGATAGGCTCAGCCATTTAATCATGACCAGGCTGAAATCGAGGTGTTGGCTACAAGTGCAAACTCCTCTGAGGATTAGGATCCCTTTCTAAGATAGCTGTTGGGCAGAACAGAGTTCTTTGTAGTTGTGAGGCTGAGGTCCCCATTTTTGTTGGCTGCCAGCTGGGAGCTGTTCTTCCCTCTTTGAAACCATTTAGCTTTTCCTGTCACCACGTGGCCTTCACCACAATATAGCAATATTGTTTGGTAAGGAGGGCAAGTGAAACTTGCTTGGTCCTGTTAAAACAGTCCAATGTTGTATAAAGTAACCATTATATTCCCAGCTCCCACTCTCAGCAAAGTAAGTATGAGTGTGTGCACAAAGGGGGTGGCGGTCTTTAGGGGCTATCCCAGAATTCCACCTGCCATGAAAACTATATGGCTGAGGCACAGTGAGGAACCTGACTGGGTAGGAGAGGCATCTGGAGAGGCCCTTTGCCCTCTGTTGTGGAGTTTGAACTTTATTCTGAAAGCAGTACAAGCACACATAGTGCCTTCCCCTTTGAAGAGGTACAGGAAAATACTATAGCAAGGGAAGCATTCTATGATGCCTAGAACTTTGAGAGGTTGTGGTTGAATGAACTGAGTCCAAGAAGAAAGAAGCACAGAATAATCTGTATATACACTTGATTCATTTGTTAATAATTTATCAACTCACTTGCCTAAGTGACAACTGTGAAAAAGCAAAGCTCTACCTGGGGCAATTGCCACTGTGATTGAATGTGCCCTTCACATGCTACCATCAGGAAAAAGAAAAGTATTTTTTAATGTCATTAGAGAGCCCTCCTCCTACCCACACCAAGGGGAAGTAAAAGGATGAATCCTCCAAGTTGCTGTCTTTTTCAAGAAAATAGCTTTATCTCTGACCTCTGAAAACAGACATCTGAAGATACAGGACGACCCACACAGATAGGCTGATGTGCACTGGGTTTCCACAGTGAACATTTTTGAACAGAATAATTGTGACTTTGTGGGCTTTTTTTTCTTTAAGTATCAGCAGTATCTTTTACTCAGGGAAAGTTTCTGCTGAAGGCTGGAAAGCAGTCCAAACACTACAAGATAAAAGCGCCTCAACATTCAATAGGTCTTACTTTTCTGCTCATAACTACTCATGACTATGAAACCTTGAGAACAATCACAGTATTTATTCTTAAATACAACAATGACTACAGCCACAAACCACTTTGTCTGTGCCAAACACTGTTCTCAGAGCTCATATCCACAGGTAGAGGAGAAAGTTTTGCTGCAGATCTTTTAATAATTTTTTGGAGGTTGCATATGTTGTTCGTGGTGAATCTGGTATGTGAATTGAAGCATTTGTTACAGATAGTTCAAAGTCTAGGAAAGAAGATAGTCAGCAATTGCATTTGCAAGGGCAACCTTTGAGGTACTTGATAAAAGATTACTAATGGCGAAGTGACAGCTCTATCAAAATTAGGGTCCAATGATTACAAGATAATGAAACAGAATGGGGTGCACAGAAACAGCAGGATGAATAAATACCAGAGGTACTTACTGAAAATAAATAAAATACACCTCATGGTTATATACTGAGTTAAAAAATTGAGAAGCAAACATATACATCTTAGAAATTCTGTGGTACTCATCTCAGTGCTTATTTACTCCGTGCTTATTTTAATGTATTTACAATAGGTTAATCTTTAACTATAATATGAACTAACTAAAACTTGACACAAGCAGAAATAGAAACACCAAATAGACCAGCTGATCAGAGAAAACAAACAACAACAAAACCTTAACTAGTATAAAGCAGTATCCGGTTCAAAAGTAAGCCTAGCACAGAGAATTTCTAAGGGAATTTCTTTCAAATTGTCAAAGAAAATATAGTTCCTATCGGTCCATACCACAAAAACATTCTAATTTTTTATGAAATTTAACATCATTTGAAGATTAAAACTTCACATTTCAGATTGAATCATTATAAAAATACATGCAATAATATCTGGAACAAGGTTTTGTTTGTTTTAGCAGTACTTGGGTAGGAACCATGACCTCATGTGTTCTAGCTAAGTGTTCTACTACTAAGCAACACCTTAGACTCTGAAAAAATGTTGAAGACAGCACTTACTCTATGAACTATTACATTTGACTACACAGAAATGGTACTCTAGAATGAAAGGATTAAATATTAAGTAATCTGTGATTATGGTGTATCATTTTAATAGCTCAAAGACACAACTTACACAGTAAAAAATTAATCTGGTTCTCTATATTAAGCCTAGTAATAAATACATTACAAACAATTCTTCTTGGATTGAGTGATAATGTTCTCAAAAGATATTGGTATTATCATTATAGTACAGAGCAAAACGTTAAATTGGAAGAGGTCAAATAACTTACTGAGTGTTACATAATTCTAAAAGGAGGAAGTATAACTGGAGCCCAGGCTTGTCTAGTCATAAATCTTATACTCCAACTCCATGTTATAGTCTCCTCATAGACAATAATGCACCAAAATAATCAAAAAGACCTTTTCTAACACTTTGAAACTCCTACAATTTTTATAAAAGTATTAGCATATTAGGAATGCAATACAATTTCTTGAATATGGCTAGAAAAAGCTATCATAAAAGCTAAATTAAAATCAGAAAAAAATGGTATCAGTGAGTATTTTCAACATTATTGTGAAAATTCTGGGTAATGCTATAAGTTAGGATCCTCAAAGGAAATTTATGCTCTTTGGAAACGTAACAGAATCTTTCAGGTATGATGGGGTTGCTTACTAATAAAACTCAGGAGAAATAAGTGAAAAAATTAATAGCATTAATAAATATAAAGAAAAAAACAACAGCTATCAGCAGAGTCTCAATAGTAGTCATGAACTAGAAAACAAATGAAAGAAATCTCAAAATAAAACATACTTAATATTTTGGAATAACATTTAAAATACATGCAGGGCTTCTCTAAGAAAAAATATTCTGTATCACAACAGACTTGAATGAAGTGAGGTATTATAAAATGACTGAAAAATGTGGAAGTGCAAATGCTTTCTAAAATTCATAGTTGGTACATTATAATTCCACAAAAAGTACATCAGGATTTTTTAAACTTGAAACTTAATTACAGGTTTAAACATTCACCTAGAAGAAGACTGCTAAGCTACATTTAAAGTGCAGAATAATGAAGTGGCTAGAGGTCACGATGTCAAAAATAGATGTATGCTGCACGAACTATCAGCAGCCATACAAACTGTAATATGGTTACCCCAATAATCAACAGATGCGGAAAGAAAAAGAATAGACACCCCAGATACGTAAACACATATGCCAATTCAATTAAAGACAGATTTGGTCACAAATAAATAAAGAGGTTTCATTCAGTAAATGGGATTACATTAACCATCCGAATAGTCAAAAAATTATATTCCTATCTCATACTATATGTTAAAATGCATTATAGGTAGATGATATATTAATTTTTAAAATGAAATTATAAAGGATCATAAAAAATAGGAGGCTACTTAGTAGACATTGGGCCACACGAATAATTTGTAAGTAGTAGAATATGACAGTATGTAGTAGATCTGACAGCAAACATGAAAAACACCCATGTGTCAGACATATTCAAAATTAAAAGGCAAACTCCAAATTAGAAAAACAGTTTCCAGAAAAAAATGTTTTAAATGCTGAATGTTTCGGAGAGTGAGAAGAAACAGGCATTGTCATATACTCCACTAGGAATGTAACTTAGTATCTCTGACTACATCTAAAAAGAATCATAAAAATGTTCACGCTTTTTTAACTCCTAAGAATTGTTCAGTAAAAGCAGTTATGAAAGTGGAAAAAGATGAAATACAAGGCTATCGAAGGACACAACATTTAAAAGAAGCATAAACATTCTACTATTGATGTATACTGAAAAGTAAAATAGTATGTCTTTATAGTTTATAACAATGAAGGCAAACCTTTTAAATACAATTGTCCTAACTGCAACCCAAAATGCACTTACTTATTGCAAAAAGCCAACACTGCAGCTAAACCTGAATACAGTACTGAGATTTTACTTTAGAAAAAACAACTTATACATGAACAACTTCTATACATTAAAAGAAAAAACAACATGCATGCAATAGGTTCACCACCACTGGTACATAGTTATTCTTTAAAAAATATTTACTGTGGTAAGAAAAATGCTCTCAATGAAGTGAACATAAATAGGATTTAAAAGTCTATCCAGATCATGGCTATAGTTCTGTAATATACCAATATATGTATAGAAAACAATTGGAAGAAAATATTCCAAAATGTCGCAGTGGCTATCTCGGTATGAGAGTATGTAATTTTAGCTTTTGACAATTAACAGCAGAGTGGAGTTTATTAAAGAATAAAAACGAAATGATTGTTGATAACAAAACAAATTTTAAAAAAATACAGGAAACCAAACACATTGGATGTGACATCCTAAGGATATAGGGATGGTTTTGCCCTTCGCGTCCTTCTAATTTTAGTGTACTACAGACAGAAATCAGTGGTGTAGGGCTCCACTAGGCACCCCAGTCTCTAAAAGGAATTGTCCCAGAAGCCATCTCTGCTCCTTTCAACTGGTCTCCTCCTGCTCAACTCTGCCGATCCCACTTTCCTCCCACTCAAAGTCTGACTGAAACAAAACAACCCTAACACAGGAAGCAGGTCAGAATGCTGGGTCAAAATGCTGGATAATTATCAAGGAAATGATGTGTGTTTCTGCAAAAACACATACTGCTGCTCCTGAACTACAGTTCTACAACAGATCTTCATTGGAAAGAGGAAAGCTGGTTCCCTTAAATATCTACATTCTGAAAATCCTGTGAGTCCTGCTATGATGAAGACATGTATTTATCCCTCTTGCAGTATAATTCAGGGAACTTTACTAAAATAATCTCATTTGATCACCCAAAAATATTCAGCAACTATTTAGGTTCTTGGAAATAAAACACCAGTGTGTACATCATAAGGGTACTAGAGAGATCACATTTTTATCCTGGAACATGTTAATGAGGTGCTTTCCACGGTAAAAGAGACTTACTGATGGAACTAAGATCGAATTTTAATATGCAGCCCTTATCCTGAGTTGCTGGGGAGGGGCATTATAATCCCAGGGGTCTTTGTACATGAAAGAGGCAGAGGAATCAAGAGATGGAAGCATGCACAGATCATAGGTCACAGAGACTTGTGGCCCTGAGCCAGGGAATGCAAACAACCCCCCAAAACTCAAAAAGGCGACGAAAGAGATTTCACCCATGGCCTCCAGAAGAATACTGATGAATGTTTTGAAGTTCTGTCTTCCAGATAAGAAATGTGTGTTGTTTTAAGCTAATAAATTAGCTGTAATTATTTTTTTACAGCAAACACACACAGTAGGAGTCAACAAAATGTAGGGTTATGTTTAGGGTAACCTTAGGGCTTTTATCATCATTAAGGTATTTCTTGTTTTTGGTCAGGTTTTTCCCTAACTATGTCAATATGAGTACTGCAAGATATCCCACAGCTTTAAAGCATGCTCTAATTAGACAAATACACCATATCATGCTCTCAGAAACTCCTAGTTTGCAGTAGTGTATGAGAAATTAAGTACTGTTATAGTTATAAGTGTTTCATTGTTTTTTATTCAGACTCACTATTTACATCAAAGTTGTTAAAAGCAACAAACATTTATGGCTTTGCAAGCCTACTATGTGCCTGCTGCCAGGCTGGATTCTAAGGATATAAAATGAATTCATTATTTTGTTGTAGTTGAAGTGAGTTTAGACAAACTTTTTTTAGAGACCTGATCAATCTCTGTGATGCTTGAAATATACTATATTTTTTACTTATCCTTTTAGGGATTTCACTTTATATTATCCAAGTAGAGGTTACATTATTTTTTTTCCTTGTAAAATATTTCTTTTTTTTTCAAAGTTTTATTGATAAACAGATAGCAATGAGACAGTTTCAAATCCAAT
>NW_004524635.1:4520798-4536662 GCF_000260255.1 Octodon degus
GGGGGAGGCACTGTGGAGTGGTGGGGGGCGGCCCAAAGGGCTGGGAGAGGGTCCAGTCAACTCTGTGCCTGGGCTGGGACTGGTCCCGCCGGCGCAGGGTAGCAGGAAGCTCTCCGCACACTCACCGGACCTGGCTGGAACTGGGTCTAGAGGTTACATTATTGTAAAGCAAATGTATGTCTTTACACGTTAAATCCTGGAAGTTCATCTTCCATACCATGTGTAATATTTTAGTTAACAGGATACACACATATTCATTTTTAAAACATATCTTAGGAATAATAAGTAATTTTTGTTCTCTAAATATATCTCTGTATCTCTATTTCTATATCTATATCTATACATAGAGAGATAAGGCTCACTGTTCACTGTTCTACTGAAGAGTACCCAGATTATATTATTCAAAAGAACTTTCTGATTGATATTAACTTTAAAGTCATGAAGGGACAGTTAGCCCTATGATGATCCACTATACACGTCAGGAATTTCTCCTCTGCTATTTCCCTCGCTTTTTTATCTCAAAGCCTGGGGTCTTGATGGAAGTATCTGCTAAACTTTCAAGATAGAATAGTGGTACAGTTTGATCTTTTGGATCCTCACTACATGAAGAATAATACTTTAGAGTATTAACTTAAACCATAATTTTTCAAAGAGTGTCATTAAAGGTTCAAAATATGTAACATTTTAGCTCAGCTACAAATAGTTAACCTGCTCTTGTTTTTACAAAATATCCTTTTCAATTTTTCAGTCTCTCATGATTACAGGGGGGGTCATGATTATACAACTATTGCCTCTGATTTATAAGAAATTAATTAATTTAAAAATAAAAGTAGAGCAAAATTTTCAGTAACATATATTGTAATCATGAAGTTAGTAAGCAAAGTCCCCTCTTTCCAATTACTTTTCAACTCAAGCCAACCAAGTTTCAAAAATCTATGCACTTATTTTAAAAATTCTATTAGGAAAATTATGAAGCTTGTAATGAATGTTATCAATAATAGTATATTGCCATGAGAAAATTCTATCAAATATTTTGAAATATTATTGAACATTTTATATAATCTACCATTTGCAACAGTTAACTAGGTTTAGATAAAAAAGTCAATTACTGAACTTAAAATGATATCAACAATTCAAATGAGTCTAAGTGAAGGTACAATAAACCCAGAGAGAGATTTTTCACCCCTGCCCTTCTTTGCATTAGTGAGAGGGTTTGGTCTCAGAGACAATGCCACCTTAAAAAATCTTATTCTGTTAATAATTAATTCTAAGTTCAATTGACAGCTGTGAGTTTTCTGTTTCATAACCATCATGACAGGGGGCTTGCGGGTTGGTTCAGTTGCCTAGACACCTGCTCTGGAGAACCCTGTAAGGCCCAGGGGACCCCCGTTCGATCCTCACCTCCACCTGCCTTACCAGATCCACTCTTAAAGAAGCCTGAGCCAGCCAAAACAAAAACAAAAACAATCCCCCCCAAAACCAAACAACCCCCCCCAAAGAAAACCATAACCACCATGACACAGGGACATCCCTACTTTATTTTACTTCAACTTCTTCTGTGGTATGATCAATGGCTCTATGACCCCTTTCTTTGCATTAACTGATGGTAGTCACACTTTATGGAAATTGAAAGTCTTATATACCAGAAAGCTACAGACTGAGTCCTGAAGGGGGTAGGATGCTGAATCGCTGATGAAAACCAAGAGCATCTTAAAGAGTCTGGCTATTTCTATGCATGGCATATGTCATCTATGTGCTCAGTGGTCACCCAGATGGCATTAGTAATTACAAAGATAGAAGTAGTCACTCATGGTACTCAATAACATGGCCACAGGTTCCAAGGAAGGAGTATTTGTTGCCAAGCTTGAGAAGGTGCCTTGCACATGTGTACTGAATGAAATGACCTGAGTGCCTCCTATTCTCTTTCTTTGAAATCTGCAGCAATTTTCTGCTAAGCACACACTAAGCAGCGAGATGGTGAGACCTTCTCAAGTTCTTGTGGTTTTTAGTGCGGAGTTTAAAAAAGGGACAGGACAGGAGAATGACTTAATAATGATTTTACAAGTTGCACATATAAAAGAATCAATGTAGTCACACAAATACAAATGAAGATCAGAACGCTATATAAAATTTCTTGTGGAAGTCTCCACTTGAAAAAATTACTTAACGCTAAGAAAGGCAATGTCACAAAAAAGGTTGACAGTAAGGTATTTCCAATGTCAGTGATATTAGTGATAGCCTTGGATAACTATATAAGCAGAAACAGTGCACTGAGAAGAACTAAAACATACAAATAAACCTTGTACTTGTTTGTTTCATTGACAGAGAAATAGCCTTAAAAATATGAGCCTTTATCAAAATAGACTTGAATACCTTCCACCTTGCCAGAGCTATGGCTGTGAAGTTTGTTTCCTGAACTGATGGCAACTGTAATGAAATTACCAATATATAGAGCTTTAAGCTTTGAGCATTTACAAGATTTATATCATTTGACTGAATGTATATTACAATGGTCAATAATTAGCAAGGTCTGGATATGAAAGCTAATACGGGAACATATGACAATCCATTCAGAGAAGAAAAGATGTGTAGGTGGACTTGGAGAAGTAAGAGAAGGCAAACCAGCAGATCACAGTGAAGGACCATAAGTCATCAGTAAAAAATAAATGACAGAAGAGCCCACACAAAGATAGTGAGTGTGAAGGCAAACGCAGAATCCTACACTGGACAGAAGTGAAGGGAAATCATCGGCTCTTTAGAGGAGTACTAAGAAGTGTAAAACTAGTCAGTGGGGGGGAAAAAAAGGATACCAGAAGTTTTTAGAAGAAACTAGAGCTACTTCCACATATATTTTTCAGTACAGATATTGTGAACACTACAGTGTATAATGAATTTCCTTATTTGTATCTGTTCTCAAGCATTTTCATAAGTTCATACAAGCATGACCCATTTCTGGAATCAGGGCAGGTCACATTCATATTAAAGTGTAAGATGTCATACCAGTCTTACATTAACCATTCCCAGAAAGCTCTGATTGCTGATTGACAGAAATGGGCACTTTGACATAAAATTCCTAGGACTAGGGAACACATGATGGAGAACACCACCAGAGAAGAGACAATGGGGCCACACTTGAGCTCAGCAGAGTAAGAAACTAAGTTGTTCTTCCTGCTTATTAATAGACCAATATTTAATCTAATAGCTGTAATTTGTAGTGAATTTTTTTCCTCTCCTAAAAATCAAAGGTCAGATTAATGGTTTTCTGCATAACGCTTGTCTATAAATTCCATGACTTGGTGAACTATGTTTTAAAGAGCTGAGTGACGATGTCTTTAAATTAGGGAACTCAATCTAAACAGTACTAGTCTTATCTTTTAGCTAACTACAAATGAGAATATCTTTATTGAAAGGAGGTAATATACTGATACAAATTTTTGCACAAATGGTAGTTTTATAATAATTTGGAATAATGGGAGGAAGGAAGATTAAACTTGGATGAATAATAGGAAGCTAAAAAAAGATATTAATGCAGCTTTTAAGCTCTTAGTGGGACTTAGCTGCTTTGATTTAAAAATAATCATACAGTTAGAAATAAGGCAATCAAACATCTAAGCACTCAAATGAACATTGTAAGAATGAATATAGAAAGAAAGGAAGGGAGGAGAAGGGAGAGAAGAAGGAGGGAGGACAGCAAGATGGCTGGCCAGACTCAGAAAGGACACAGAGGGAGGCCAGGGAGGAATGCAAATCCGGTACCTCTGAACAAAGTATCCCAAGTTAAATATTTTTATTTTATACAACTGGAAATCTTGCTTAATTCCTTAAGAAAGAAACTTCCATTGTACTGTACAACTGTAGCTAGGGGACCACTATCTAAAAAGTCTTTGTTTTAATTCTAGGAAAGTAAGAACTAAGTACTCGAAAAGAGGAACAGGTAACAGAACAACATGAATGAAAACAGACTCCACCTTTTCACTTAGGCCACCTTCACAAAAGCTGATTTGTTGTGATAGCTACTCTCTCTGAACTTTTAGTCATGAGTTTCAGAGTCTAAAAATCAACTTGAGAGTTGAAAACTTTGAAAGCAACTCATTATAAGAAATATTTTCTTCTTCCTTGTGCATTTATGTACCTAGTGTACATTGTTTCTGAAGCATTCACTATTATTATTATTATTATTATATTTTTTTCTTTGGAAGAACCAGGGATTGAACTCAGGCCCTTGTGCTTGCCAGGGAAGTGCTTATTCCACTGAGCCATCTCCCTGGCCCTCATTCAGTACTTTTAAACATGTGCTCCTTGGTGTGTCTGCAAGATCTTTGGGTCTCAGTGCAGGACAACCATTGCACTATTTTTCTTAAAGATGTGTTTTTCAGTTGTGTAATACTGAGCTTCATCTTTCTGTGCAAATTAAACCAGGCATTATAAAGTATAGGTAAATTAATAATTGAGTAGGAAGGAAGGAAGAAAAGAAAATTCACTGTACAATTTATATCAGGCTTGTCTTTTTTTGAGAGACTAAGGTGCATACAATCAACTGGTGTGAAGGTCAAATAAAATATTGCTGCAATCTTAAAGTGACATTGACATGTACTCAGAGTATATAACAGCTTTGGTCTAGTCCAGCAAATTGTTCCTCTTTATTTTTATTTCATCTAAAACCATTCTTAAACCTACATTATGATAATTTACCATACTTATAGAAAAATATTCTAAGAACCAGCGTGACTTTTTTCTTTAAATTGAAATAATAACACTCAGTATAATTTTGAGTAAAAATTCATATCATCTATTAATAATTATTTATTATTAATATTTATATTATTTTAATAATACTCAAATATAATTTTTTAAAAACTAGGCTCTCCATACGCAGCTACTGTTATAGGAAAAGTAACACACAAACTCAGGATTTCTCACAAATAAGTTCTTTATGAGAGGTAGAAACTATGATAAAAATGTTCCTTAGCTGTTTATTGTCCACCTGCTGACAACATTTAAATTACCAGACTGTCCCCGCTGATTTTCTGATTTTCATGGGAAAGAGCCATAAACCACCACAGATACTTTTACCTTTCTAAGTCAAAGTCAGAAGGAAGCATTCCTGGTTCAAGGACCTCCATTTATCTTCTGCCTGCTCCTGACCCACTGTTCTTATTGGCAATGACAATTCCTTGCAAAGCAAATAGCTCCCCACTGTGAATAGAACAGCTCATCTTCTCAGTTCCTGTTCTATCCACAAACCTTTCTGCGAGTCATGTAGGGAGTAAATCAGACTTAGAGTCAATAAGCACAAAGCTGACCTTTAAACTCCAGTCTTTTATAGAGCGTTGAGTTATTTCATTATGTGCTTATGCAACAGTTCCAGGGGTCACAGCATCGGAGTTTACTGAGTGGAGTGGACCAGAAAACCTTGCTTCAACTCCCACGTGGCAACTGATAGAAAAGAGGGCGGGGATAACAGGGACCACAAGCCTCAAGCTCAAGAACACCCAGAATCACAGGTGTTAGAACACTTTCTGGTGGCTTTAGCATCTAGAGATGTCTAGGCTGACTGTCTACTGCCGAGAGCTAGAAGCTATGGAGGAAATGAGAAAGAATCTTAGGGGCTGAGAAGGATTTTTTTTTTTTTTGCTTTCACTTTGTTCCATTACCTGACTGAATGATACAGCTTGAGGCAAGAGGAGAGAAATCAGTAATTCTGATTCTTTGCTTAAAATTAGTATTTTATTAATGGACCATTTTTGCATTGATTTTCTAAATAGCACATTAAAATCATTTTCTTGATTACTTAATTGTTTAGTATTGTCTTCAATTATGTGCCCAAGGCAATGCCCTTATTCCCTGTACCCTAGTCCTGCCTCCGACCTGTCCCTGCACTGTTCCCATCTTGCTCTGTCACTACAAATGGAACCAGATCTAGACATGGTGGTGGTGATGCTTACAGCTGAAGAAGTAAAGGAAAAAAAGCCGAGAGGCATAAAAAAAATTACCGAGAGTGTACTGTGTGCATGTACTGTGCTTGTAATTATATATATATATATATATATATATATATATATATATATATATGTATATTCTTTCTGATTTTCACCTATGAGAAAAATCTACTCATCTCCCCAGCTAATGCTGTAAGAGGTATACTTCTTTCTCCTCTACTTTCTAGTTTCCCAGAAACTAGCACCACGAACACTTGACATTTCAGGCAGGCACCTGGGATCTGTCCATGATTCCTCATTCCTAATCCACAGATTATCTCACCAGCACCTGTAACTTCTTGCTGGCCCCCAACTAGTAAATGAATGAGTAAAGTTCCAAACATAGACTCTTCGGTAACGTCTTCAATGCTGTTGCCAATATTTGCCCCTGTCTCAGGAAAACCTGATTTGTCAAATTATTCCCCTATCCCATTGGCTAGTCCATGACGAGGCTGAATCATTTCTAAGTGCTGGCTGTTTTTGCAAATATATACACTGTACTTTAGTACAGTATTGAGTACAAACTCTATCTCTGGCTTAGGACATGAATCTGAGTGTCACATTGTGGCTGTCTAACATCTCTATTCAGGTATCTCACACACATTTCAGGCCAACATGTTCAAAGTCAGATTCTGTACTTTTCCTTCAAACCTTTCTTCTCTCCAGTTTCCTCTCTTATAGGAACTAGCACCACAAACCACCTGATACTCAAGCCAGAATCTTGGCAAATGTCTCTGACACTTCATCTTTCCCAATCAAACCACCGCTAACACACGTTTATATAGTAGCAAAACAATGAAACTGTACTCAAAGCATTCATTATATGTGTATACAGAATTATTAACTGATTCTATTTTAACAGTAATTTCATGTGAGGGGTTCTGTTGCTATATCCATTTTATTACTAAGGAAATAGTGGTAAAGGGATAGGAATTTGTAGTTACACAGCTATTTCACTATTTCTCCAAAATAATCTGAAAGTATTACCTTGCCAACTATCTATTGCTCATTTTAGTCCAATTTACCATCCTGTTACTACTATAGGAACTATAAATGACTCCTAAGTGGTCATTGTGGTTCTATTTCTGCATTTCCACATGTCAATCTTCCTGTAGTAATCTATATAATCTTTCTAAAGAGTATGTCAAATCATGTCATTCCCTCTGCTACAATCCCCAAAATTATTCAATTACTTTCTGAATAAAATTCTGATCCTTAACATGGCCTTTGACATCTTATGTTAACTAGCCACTTCCTTCCTTGCCAATTTAATTTCCTGCTCTTTTTTGTTCATATCATCTTTTACTTGCTTTGGTCTTTCTAGATTTTTTTTTTTTTTCATATCAGGGATCAAACACAGGACCTTGCGCTTGCCAGGTGGGCGCTTATTCCAGAGATCCATTTCCCCAGCCCCTTCCTGCCATTCTTAAAACTCATCAACTACTTCCTGACTATCGTCCTGGTTGTCAATTATCATGGGTTCCTTCCACCTGCAGTATTCTCCTCACCCTCTGGAGAGCTCTATCTAATCTTCATGTCTCAGAGAATTTTTGCCCCACCCTGCATGAAATAGGCATCCATATTCTTCTTTCTTGGCACCCTCTCTTCTTCCTTCATAGCAATTTGCTTTTTAAATAGGTATTTCTACATTATTTGTACTTTAATTTTGTCTATAATTTCCATGATGTACAACCATGGACTGTTTTATCCAGCACCATACTTATAGTTCTAGTTCTTAGCCCATTCTTCTAGCCTGTATTTCTTGGAACATAGATGATGCAGTGAATATTTGTTCAGTGAGTGGATCAACCTCCATTGAATGTTTACTCAAAGATACCACTTAAAACACTAACATCACTTATTTTAGTAAAATATAGATCTTTAAAATATATATGCATTCATATGCCACATCACAGTACATTAGCCAATGACATATCTGACATACAATAGCAGTCTCAGAAGATTCTGTCACCTTAGGTTGGTGTAAGTCTACTTTATGATGTTTGCATGATAACAAAAATTTCTAATTCAGTTTTCAGAAAATATCCTCATTGTTGAAATGGGAACTGTTTTAAAGGAGTGGAAAAAAGGAAGCAAAAGCAAAAATTATCTATCTATCTATCTATCTATCTATCTATCTATCTATCTATCTATCAACAGATAGTCAACATAGTTATGCTACTAATTTCTCAATTCATTAAAAAGATAGGTTTGTGCTAATATTGTTTGGACAATTAAATGCTGATATATCTGAGTGACTAATTTAAAGGTAAAAATATATAATAAATTAACCATTGTTACCCTTGTATCATACTGTTTTGGAATTTGTTTTTCTCTTTGTTTATTTGTTAGTTTCTTTTTCTTTAAAATAAAAATCCCCATTGTTAACCAATGCGTGATTTTAAACACACACACACACACACACACACACACACACACACAGACACACATCTTTATTTCCAACATGTGCATATGATTTATTGAACTAAATATTTAACATTTGCAGATACATAGATGAAAGCAAGTAAAATTTTCTAAAGAACTGATTTAAAAAAACTTACAGAGAATAGAGCTTTAAAAAAAAACTCCCTATATTGCCATCATGTCTGTCAAACCTACCAAGAAGAGAATCAACCCCTCAAATGTTCTTATTAAATCTCAACATATAATTGTGCTCCATAAAAGTGTTTGTGATACATTATGGGCAATTTCAATTACATGGATTTAATTTTTTTCCTCTTTACAACTTAAGAGACTGATGTCTTTCATTGGTACCAAATCCCTTGTCAGAAACATCAGATATTTTATGGTTTTTCTATGTCGTAAGTATTTTAAGAAAAAAGAGAGATTCTTCATGTTTCTATAAAATAGTGTCTGAATTCAAGATACTTCACTGACCTTCTCAGACCCAAAAGCTACAACTCTTGTTGCACAGGTCCTGCTTTACCTTGGTCTTAACCATCCAGTAGAAAAGTATGAAGACGAAATATAGGAAGTAAAGCCATGCTGTTATGTTGAGCTGTGGGGGACTCAGATCAACAATTTCTGTCATTGCCAGTTAAACAGAAGACCCAATGCTATTATGGGCTACTGGACTCTTTTAGAATATTTTGCTGAGTTTACACATCTATAATATTCAATAACGGAACTTCGAAAAAATGGGGTATACAGATGAATGTCCATTTTGTATCTGTGTATTCAAAGTGGTTGGGATAGATATATAGTTACATTCTCTTAATGAATAGAATGATTTGTTCTAATGGTGTTTGTAAATAGGATCTCAAGTCCGCATCTTGTACAGCAATTAACCACTAAGAAGAATATATGCAGTGTGTTATTTGTCGAATCTGTACTTCCAATTTGATTTGAAACTGTCTCATTGCTATCTGTTTATCAATAAAATTTTGAAAGAAAATGCTCAGCACATACTAATTATGTATGGAATATTTGCTGGTGTTATTATTAACAGTATAATTTTTCTGAATATAAGCATACATACTGTGGATAGTTTTATATATTTTCTATTTCAGTATGCATAGGAAATTTACTGTGAATATTTTTATATAAGAAATGTGATAATAGTTTTTGTAGCTACTAAGTACCACAGATGTTTCAGGCATCCATGAATTTATCCAGAATTGAGTACAATTGCCAAAATTCTGAATATAATTGGAGATACTTTGTTTTACATTAATTGTACTATATTGAATACAAATGAAAGAATATAATGCTTAAAAAAGATACTTTTCCTTTGATATTCTAGTACTTCTTAAAAATTTATTCAAGAATAGGATATAAAATAGGAAAAAAGATTGCAAATTATACATCTAAGTAGGGACTTGTATCTAGAGAATACTAAGTACTCAATACTAAAAATAGAAACAAAATGTAAAAATAGCCAAAGAATCTAAGAGGAGAGTTCTCTGAGAAAGACATAAAAATGGTTAATAAAAGCATAAAAATATGCCCAATTTCATTAGCCACATGGCAGATGCAAACAAACTACAATAGATACTATTTCATACTCACTAGGATGACACATTAAAAAGATAGGCAGAGACAAGTGTCAGCAAGGATATGGAAGAACTAAGACTCGTACACACTGCTAATAGGCGTGCAAATGGTGTGGTACTCTGGAAGCAGTTTGGAATAGTTTCAAAAGGAAAACAACAAAGTTACTATATGACCCAGAAATTCTATCCCTAAATATAGACCCAAAAGAACTGAAAATACATAGCCATACAAAAATTTGTACCCAAATGTTCATAACAGAATTACTCATAATATTCACAAGTAGAACAACCCAAATATCCATTAACTGCTAAATACAAAAATATGATATTCCCATATAATGCAATATTGAACAATAAAAAGAAATGAATTCCCAGTACGTGCTGCAACTTGAATAAACCTTAAAAACATTATGCCAAGCAGAAGAAGTCAGTCACAAAAAGCCATATACTGTATAATTCCACTTACTTGTCTAAGATAGGTAAATAGAGACTGAAAGTAGATCAGTGGTTGTCTCGGGTTGAGGACTGAGGTGGGGGAAATGGTTACCAGTGAGTTTCTTTTCAAGGTAACAAAATTATCTGAAATTAGCAGTGAAGTGTGGAAACTTAACATATTAAAAATCACTGAACTGAATACGCTTTCAATGAATGAGTTGCATGGTATTTGGATAACATATCAATGAATCTGTTTTATAAAATAACCAAATATAGTGCTTATTACACTTTAAAACTAGACCTATGTTTGACAATTACAAGGACAAAAGTAGAGTAACTAAGAGTATCTCTAATTTACTTTTAAGCAGAGATGAATTTTAGATGAAACTTTATCATAAAAAATTATGATTTTCCTTTCTTTTTATAATTCCTAGTCTCTTATCTTGGTCATCAGTGAAAGGCAGACCTGAAATCCTTGAACCAGATTTATAAAATTTCATAGAGGAACAAAACATAAAAGTTCATATAATTTCTGATTTTAGAGATACAGAAACTGAGATCAGGAAGAATAAACATTCTTTCCCAGGTTAGAAAGGTAATGAGTATGGGAATTAGAGACTTTTTTCAAAATGACTGTTTTTTATATTTTCACAGTACCAGAGAAAAGGTAGAGAACTGAATGGCATCTTCCATACCAACTCCAGCCCACAGTTCTCTACAGCTGGATCTCATACATGGAAAGAAATTCTATTTGAACTATAAAAAGAACAAAGCTGAAGTGCACACAGTGATAGCTTTTTACAAATTGATTCAGTAACCCTTGACTGAGTGGCCTTGTGCTAGCCACCATGGGAATAAAGACTGTTTAAAGGTCAGCAGACCTAGGAACTTTAGATTGGAGTACATAAGTCATCTTCAGATCTTCCTAGGTATTCAACATTTAGGTCATCTCCTCCACCACCTAGCTTCTAAGCCAAGATGGAAGGCATCCCGAATGGGAGGTTGGACTTTGGTTTTAAATGTGCTATGTGCTCTTCAACCTTTCAAGAAAAAAATATTTCCCACTCCTACATTACATACCTTTATTACTGTCCCTTCTCTGTCAAATGCTTAAATTTGAAATCCTGATTTATATTTCCCATTTTAGGCCTTTGTTTATCCCATGTTTTCTTCTGTCTAAGAAATGTGAAATATGTCTAAAATGACTGTTTTTTAGTGTTGCTATGAGCAAACATAACTTCAGTTAAATCATTACTTATGATTCAAATTAAAACACTGCTATCAACACAACATTAAAAAATAATCAGACTAGTCAATCTCTTCAGATAAGATTTTTGACCTTAAAAGTTAATCTTTTACTTGTATATTCATTGGCTACCTTCCCAATCCAATTTTCCTCTATTGTAGAAAGTTTAAACTGTCTTAAAAATTCTGGCTTTATTCCAAGTGAATCGTTATTAATAGGCAGGAAAAAGAGCTATGGCATGAGTCAACATGCAAGCTCAGGGCCCAGTGCTGGTTTAAGTGGCCTGGAGAATGTAGGGATACTGTTTTGGTATTACAGTTATTGCACTGCTTTCTGCAATGAATTTTAGTGTGCTTCTCTCAGCTGCTGCACTAAATTTCTCTGAAAATGATTATCTTCAAAGAATTTTAAAGAAGCACAGTCTTTTTAGGGTCTCAGAATGGAGCATTTAAAAATAAGTTGAAAATGTCTATGAAGCTTATACAAATACATTTATTGAATCTGTTTTGATTGTAACTACATAGCAATTGCCTTGAAATCTGATTCTTCTTAATTTGTGGGACAGAGTTCTGTCCATGACACACCATCTTCCCATCACTCAGTAACTGGTTTATGTATTGTCCAGACTTATTAATAATTCCCTTTCTGAGATTTTATTCATTTAAATCATTAGTTGACATCTACGCAAGTTCCAAGTAAAGAAGTAAAGATGGTCAATTGTGACATCACCTAACTTCTGATTTGTCATTCTAGAGACAGCTGAAAGGAAGAGGGTGGCAACTGTGTTTATGTGTGGGTCACACATGAACAATTATCACCTGCGTTACTGATAAACTTTATTCGACTACACACTATTTGGAAGACAGGAAAGCAAGAAAGCAGGTAGGCGGGAAAGCAGGAAGAAAGCAAAGAATGATGGGTAGGGAGCTGACTGATTGATAAAAACTTGAATCAATGACTAACATTTGAAAAATTTAAAATTTCACACACAAACTAAGTTTTTTGTTTATTAAAAAGAGGAGGAGGTTGCCACACTGAATCTATATTGCCATAATACAACATTACTTAGGTATAGCCGCCCTGTTTGAACTAGGCCAGCTATGTTCACTAGTCCCTAATAATTTCTCCTAGCCAGTTGAAGTACCTTCACTTACTCGTTCCTAAAGGCATTCTTCTGTGAGATGTTACCATCATTCTTCATCACCAAAATGAACACCTAGCCTTTGGTTAGGAAGTATCAATGTGTGAATGATAAGAGATTACTTCTTCTAGCCTTGACAACTCTGGAATTTGACTGCATCTTCCTAAATAATAAAATGGAGCACAGATTTTCATTTTTAAATTTTTTTTTATTAGATAACCAGGCACATGGACTTCTGTAGCATAGTTTTAAAAGGCAGTATGCAAATGGCATAAAGATAGGAAAATGTGGATTAAAGAGTATTTCTAGGGGCTGGGAAGATAGCTGAGTGGAACAAGTGCCTGCCTGGCAAGAGAAGGTCCCAAGTCCAAGCCCCAGTACTGCAAATAAATAAATAAATAAATAAATAAATTAATTAATTTTCTGAAAATAAATTTGGTATCTGTACAAGTGTTTTTCAATTTTTAATTATTCCTATTTTCATTAGAAAACAATACTTTTTTCACATCACTACCTCATTGAAGAAACTTTTAATCGATAGATTGGTAGGGGGAAAAAAACAGACAATGGAAAGGAGTCCAAGACTAGTTTCCTGAAAAAAAGCGGATCAGATTTCCCAGTAAGGACTCTGCCTCACAGACTGGGTGCATTTGAGAGGTACATGCTCAGGACCACAGCAATTATTCAATATTGCTTCAGCGTTTTAAAGCAGAGCTTCTTAAACATGAATAAATAGCGCAGGCGACTTGTTAAATATGGACTCTGGTCCAGCAGGTCGGGAGTGAGAACTGAGATTGCGCATCTATAGCACATCCCCATGGGACAGCTACAGGGCCAGCCTAGCCCCACACTCTGAAGAGGGAGATTCTAAATAACAACATCAGGTAAAAGGCAAGAAAAACTCTTTGCTACTAAATGACAGACGTCATTGTGGGCTAATCATACTTACCACACAAATCACCTCGGTATCACTTCCTAACCATCCGAGACAAAGCAGCTAGGTTAGTCGACTGCATCTAAGCTCTCTTCAGAGACTTCTAGATTGGGATAGTCCTGGCAAGTGAAGCCTCATTTTTTAAAATCAAAAAATATTTGAGATTATTTTTGAGATAGTTCTATAAGACTAAAGCTATGGTCTTAAGTTTATGCTCAGCAAGTTGCTTGTGAGCAGTCAAAAAGTGGGTGTTTTCTTCTCTCCAAGTGTGACCTCATTGCTTCGCAGGGAGGAACACATTTTCAGCGCTTTTTGGCTACTCAATAGAAAACTACTTAGGGCACTGCAGGCTGCTAGTAATATCAGTATCGGTTTTGGTGTTCTCCACTAAACATTTCATCGATGGTAAAAAGACCTGAGTCAAGCGTCTCTTTCTCCTTCACAGTGCAGCAGATATTGGATCAGGAGCCTGAAGGAACGAATGTATTTATTTTAATTATAGAATATCTAGTCTAATGAAATGGAATAACTTTTGCTTTTAAAGACTGCTTGGCCTTCTAAAAATTTCTAAATTCTGAAACAATTATAATAGTTTGCATATAGGACTTAAAATATGTAAGGGTTAATATTTAGCTATGTTCATGACAACAGTGCTAAAAAGGGAGTGTTTCTTCAGATGGCCTTTAAAAGGTATTATTATTGGATGCAATGGTACCTTGTACAAGTTACTATGCACATATTAAAAATAATTTTAAGGATAATGTTCAAGGTTTTTTATGTATTAGATGAAAAAGTCTACAAAATTATAGAAAATCTGATTCTTATGCAATGATGAACAAAGAAAAATGCCGAGAAGGAAGTGTACCACTGTCTTGATGACTAGCATGGTAACGGGAATGTTTCTGCAAGAAGCAGTACCGATTTTGTGATCAGAATAACAATAAGGTGTATTAAAAATGAATGGTCAAAACTTAAAAACTTTTTATCAGTGGGATCTCCTTGAAAGGATCTCAGACAGCAAGGACTTGGGTCTGTACTCAAATCAAAGGCACATTTTGATGAGAACCTCAGATAAGTTACTGCCCCTCTTTTGGGGCCAAATATTGCTCCTTGGGAATTAAGAGCAGTTTAATAAATGATCTTTATGTCTTTTTACAGACTAGAATTCCACACATTACAGCCACATGTAATAGAAAAACTTTTCTTTCTCAACCTAGCTCCAAAGGATAAGCAGTGTTATAAATGCAGATGGGCCTTTTGTCTTTAACATTTTCAGTATTGTCGAATTTAGTTTAATAAAAGACACTACTCTTTTGATAATTCAGAAGGATGAAACAAAAAAGATAATCTGAAACAGGTAAGGGGTTCGGTGTAAATTTGGGCTCACAGATAATAAAATCACATTGCACCTTTAAATGCATTAACATTTCATTGACTTTAAAAAAGAATAAAAAAATCACACAATTGATAGCTACAATTTGGAATAAAGGGCCCAAGTCACAGAGAACAGAGTCTGGCTAAGAAAGGAAGTTAGTTTTCCTAAGGAAATTCTCAGATGCTAAGACCTTTAGCACTAAGTCACAACTATCACTATTGCTCCCTGGGCTGGAAATATAGCTCAGAGGAACAGTGCTTGCTTGGCAAGTGCAGAGCTCTGAGTTTTGATTCCCAGTCCCAAAACACACACACACACACACACACACACACACACACACACACACACACAGAGTTTCCTGTGCTTCAGAAACGAGGCATGTCTGAGATGCCATCTCTTATTCAAAGTACTAAACATCATAAAAATAAGTGATTAAAAGTTTTTATGATAATAAGAAGTAAGGAAGTCAGCTTCCGAAGTTTCACCATCCAAACAACCATCCTGTTTTCAATTTCTGACTGTGTTTAAAATGAATGTGCTACAGAGAGCACATTGGCCAAGCAATGGCCATGACTCATCCACATGGCTGACACTGACAAAGGTTCTACAATCTGAGGTTCAGGATCTCAGGATAAATCCTGAGGACATTTCACTGACCTTCTCAGACCCAAAAGCTACAACTCTTGTTGCACAGGTCCTGCTTTACCTTGGTCTTATCCATCCAATAGAAAAGTATGAAGAC
>NW_004524635.1:4536907-4540220 GCF_000260255.1 Octodon degus
AGAGGGATTTGTTCTAATGGTGTTTGTAAATAGGATCTTGTACAGCAATTAACCACTAAGAAGAATGTATGCAGTGTGTTAATTATTGAAACTGTCCTAGCGATTTGATTTGAAACTATCTCATTGCTATTTGTTTATCAATAAAATTATGGAAAAAAATGAATGTGCTAAATCCTACTCACTTGGAGTTCTATAAGATACAGAGGGAAAAATTCCTTTCTTTCCTCCTGCCTAGATCTTTCCTCTGGAAGTTCTTCAGTTGCCAGTGACAAGTTTCCTCGAGGTGCTTTTCAAATGGTATTGAAATGTGGTAGCAGGGATCCAGAACCCTGACAAATTCTCGGGTGTCTGAGACTCCCAGCTCCACCCTCTCCCGGACAAGGCAAGGCAGGAAAGTGGAGCTCCTTCCCAAAATCTGATCGGATTCTTTGTGTGAGAAAGAACAATTTCTACCCACATCACGTAAAACCGCTCCCATCACTGCTAGGGATCACCCGACTTGGTTTCCTTTCTGGACACAGGGGACACTCACCTCTCTGTATCTACCTGGGTCCTGCTACTGACAAAGCAGTGATGAAGAACTGGCACTGTCTCCTGTAGCCTAGGCCCTTAGTGCTATTTAACAAGAAAGGAGGCTGCACTGAAACCTACATAGGAAAGCAAAGAGATTAAGATGGCTACATCACTTGGTCACTGGAAAACGAGTTGGTGGGGGGTGGGGGACATCTCTTCCCATTAGCTCATTTCTAAATTTGGCAGAATATAAATTTAATAGAAATTAAAGACCTTCTTTATGCCACATTTTTATGTTACTGCTACATGGAGTTTAAAAATGAAATGTGCTGCTTGGGGACTTTTTACTTTGATCAGAAGTTGTTTCAAAAGTATACTAAGTTTGATTCAGAATGTTATGGTGGACAGAGTGTTTTTTTAAGAATTATAAAGACAGACATTGAAACTATTGGTCAGGAAATACTGCCAATTATTCTCCTTAATGAATAGCTTTAGGTGCAATATGACTAATTTGGGTTACAATGCCACCACTCAAGGCAGAGATAAAATAATCTGTCTAATGAATCACCTTTTGAGTTATTGACACTTGAAAAATGTCTAATGATGTCCTTAAGATAATGTTGCATTAACTTCGTAAATATGGTGCATTTCAACACAAATGCACAAGTAAAGATGGCTAGCTATTCAACTTTGACTCAAAGATGAATGTTGATGACATTGTCTTTTTAGGTCTTTCCTTAATATCTTCTTCTAACACGAATGTTATCATTTTAGATTTACAGCAATTGATACTTACCCAATAGGTCTACTTCTATTTCCATGACTTTTAAATGCTTTAAGTCACTATGTTTAAAGTCAGATACTTGTAAATAGTATACCTGGATTTTGTACTTTTATGCAATCCACAAGTCTTTGACTTCAACATGAGTTTAGTTCTCATCTCTTTTGAGACCACGCGTATATTTATTTTAATTGCCTTTTGTGATGTTCTCTACTGACCACATTTTCTCCTTAGTAATTTTTCTTTTTTGCTGTTCATACTGAAATGGTTAGTTTTATTTCCCTTCACTTGTTATAAACCTAACATCTTATTTCTGTGATTACCTCTAAACTTGTATCCCAAATAAAATCTAGATAAAATTATCTCCACTTTTACCTGAAATAATATAAAAACTGTAGAAAAATCTTATTACCACCTCCATCCTATCCCATGCTACTATAATAGGCTGTGTATTATTTTGTTTTAATCTTTTATTTGGTACAGGGTAGTACTACGCAGCTCAGACTCCTAATGGTTTCCTGTCTCACCCCAGCACTGAGATTACAGGCATGTATCACCTCTCCCAGTTTCAGCGGCCGGCAAGGAATGGGGCCAGCATGGCATGTGGTACCGGGGATCAAACCCAGGACCTTGCACTTGCCAGGCAAGTGCTTAGATCGCTGAGTTATCTCTCCAGCCCGGTTGTATATTATTTTAACAAAAAAGTAAACGTTTCTATGACTGTTGTTTCACCAAATGTAGTTGTTTAGATTTCTCACTGTTTATCAATTTTCTGTTTTCCTCCTACAACCTAGACCTTTCTTGCTTCAATTTTTCTTGCCATCCAAGTGTATCCTTTAGTAGTTTTTTTCAGCAAGGGTCTCTGAGTAGTTAATTAGATGTCTTATTTATCTGAGTAGGGTTTTAATTCATGCTCAGGTTTAAGTTATACTTGACTCTGCTCAACACTTAACTACACAAACATTCATCCTCTCTGTCCTTCCGTCTCTGCCACTGTCTCATCATCAAGTCTTGCTGGTAAGAAACTAGCTGGCAGCGATTCCTTCCCCCTTTATTTGGCTGCCTCATCAATAGCTATCTGAGTATGACTTATTTTTCCATAGCCTGCCTAGGACTTAGAGTTTCCTTTAATCTGAACCCTTATGTCCTAGCTATATGTTAAGTGATTTTACCAGGGATTCCTACTTTTTTAGGTTTATTCTTGTGGACATAGCTCCAAGTGTCAAATGATTTAATATGATTTGCTAAAGAGAGCTACAGCCCCATCCCCTTCTCCATTTCTTCCTCCCCAGAGATCATTACTCTGATGTTTTTCATCTATGTATGGGAAGAAGACTTACTTCCATGTCTACAGAAGCACAATTGTATTATGAGACAGTATTTCAGTTTTAGGCATTATCTGTTCCCTTCCCACTATGAGGAAACAGCTCCTTTTCCTTTCCTGTTTAACATATTTGAGCATCCTTTTGAATTCATTTGTTAATGAGTATATATATATATATATATATATATATATATAATTTGCCAGGCAGTTACTTGTGCTGCTGAGCTATATCCCTGGTTTTGCTTTCTTTTTTCAACATTTCTTTTAAGATATTTGGCTGCTCTAACCTTAGTTTTGTTTTTGCTTTGATCTCCTATTTGCCATTTCTACCTTTAACCTTTTCTGTCTGTGGGAAACTTTCTCCACTTTACCTCTTACTTTACAGAGAGATATAAATGGGCATAATTCAAGTTATCCCCAATTTGATATCTTTGTCTTTCCTCTTGAGATGCTCATATTTTCCTTAGAAGACTTTTTAAAACTGTCACCAAGAAAGTGAAGACTTTACTTCTTATAATTCATTTTTATACTTTTCTGCTGGATGGTTAAGACCAAGGTAAAGCAGGACCTAGGCAACAAGAGTTGTAGCTTTTGGGTCTCATAAGATCAGTGAAATCCCCTCAGGATTTATCCTGAGATCCTGTACCTCAGATTGTAGAACCTTTGTCAGTGTCAGCCATGTGGATGAGTCATGG
>NW_004524635.1:4540560-4555111 GCF_000260255.1 Octodon degus
ATGTTGAACTTTAAGTCACTATAGAATATGATGAAAAAACATTTAAAAATAAGAATATATTTTTAAAAATAGGCATAAAGAATTATATACTTCTTATGTTTACACATAAGTCCAAAAATCTAACCATATACAAGCTTGAAGCACGACAGTCCCACACTATTCCTTTTCCTATCGCTTGCCTTCATTCACCATCCCCTTCTTTTTGAACAATCATCTACCCAAGAGACAGCACAGCAGCAACCGGCATGTCATGACAAACAGCCTGTATTCAGAAGACCAGAATGTTGAGCTGTAGGGGGCTCAGGTCAACAATTTCTGACATTGCCAGTGAAGCAGAAGACCCAATACTATAATGGACTACTGAACTCTTTTAGAATATTTTGCTGAGTTTACACACCTATAATATTTAAATGATGGTACTTAACAAAAAAAGGGGATACAGATGAATGTCCATTTTGTATCTGTGTATTCAAAGTGGTTAGGATAGATATATAGTTATATTCTCTTAATGAATAGAGGGACTTGTTGTAATGGTGTTTGTAAATAGGATATCATGTCTGCATCTTGTACAGCAATTAACCATTAGGAAGAATGTATGCAATGTGTTAATTATTGAAACTGTCCTACCAATTTGGTTTGAAACTGTCACATTGCTATTTGTTTCTCAATAAAATTATGAGGAAAAAGTGAAGACTTGACTCACAGGGTTCTGGAAACCTAGTGGGGGACAAGGTGTGGGAGTCTCTATATTTAGGATGTACATGTTTACCTAATTTCTATTTGTGTTACTCTCCATCTCACTATTTCTGGAGGCCCCTGGTCTAGCACACATTTACAAATACACACACAAAGAAGTGTAATCACCTTTGCAGACTGACTACTATTTATTCGAAACGAATCAAACATCACTTCCATTAGAATGTTTTTCATGATCTCTGAAACAAGCACAGACTAAGATGCCTCAGGGAGCCAGGGTTTCTGTGCGCCTTACGAGATACCCTTCTGCCTCTGCAAGTGCCTTCTTAGACATCTTTCTCCAGAACCAGCAGGACCTACTTGGATCTCTGGGTTTATGGCATAGTTTCTAGCACAGAAATTAATTAATTAATTAATTAATTAACAGATTCTTATTCTTTCCTATGGCATCTCAGTTAAGGGAGCTACTTTTCCATGCAGGAATCACAAAGGAGCTGGGAAAAGTGCTACAAGTAAACTCTACTGTGGTGGGCCTTTGGCATGAACAGGAGCCCACTGTGGACGGTGCAAGTCACTGGCAAATGCGGGAAGGCTAGGCAGGCCTCTCTCCTCACAGCCTTCTGGTGGTCTAGATGTTATTAGAAATATGCAAATTAGGGAACTATTCAATCCATTTCTTAGATTAAAATGAAATATCCATGAAAATGTTACTATTGCCTTACAATATAATGATGTCTGAATAAACACTGTTACTAAGGAAATTGTTACTAACGAAAATCCAGGTATAAGAAAAGTCAAGCAAGAAATAACTCACCTTATTTACTTATTTAAAGGGAATGAGGAGGCCAGGGAGATAGCTCAGTAGAATAATAGAATAAGTGCTTGCCCGGCAAGCACAAGGGCCTGAGTTCAATCCCCGGTTCCACCAAAAAAAGAACAGGGAGGATAAAGGGAATGAGGAGCAACATACTATGATTTGATGGGATTCTCTAGGCTTTGATCCTCTGTGCCAGTTAAGAGTGAGGTATGAACAAAGAAAGGAAAAGTCTGGGTAACTTATTTTTATGTTTGTCTTAACTGTGACAGACAGAATGTTTCATAATCTGCATAAGCTTCAAGTGAGCACAGGGAAACAAATGCATCAATCTGATAAAAACTGATACTTCAAATGAATGAAGCCAGTGTTTTACATAAACCAGAATTTTAGGATCAGAATGGTAGTCCAGCCTCCCCTTGAAGAGTAGCTGTCACCCATGACTATCTCAGTAGGTAGTCACTTAGATTCCAAGAAACACTCCCAAGGCCAAAGTCCTGGCATATCCTTGGATCCCGTCATTGATAGGATTCTCTAGGCTTTGATCCTCTGGGCACATGTGACCCAGTAACTTTACCTACTACCTCTGTTTTTTTTTTTTTTTTTTTTTCACTATCACAAAAGCCTAAAAACCTGATGGTAGGTAGATGCCTTAAACATCCTCTCTTTAATTCTTAGGAAGAACTTATGATAAAAGGGTTGTCCCTACTTTTAAGAGGAAGAGATTGAGTCACCGAAACTTTGGGAAGGTTACTAAGAACTTATAGCTAATTATCAGAGAGAATCCAATAGTCCAGAGGCAGTATTGTGTAGTATTTAAGAACCTGAACTTCAGATGACTGTCTGACTCAATCTTAGTTCCAACGCAAACTAGCTATGTGACCTTACATGTGACCTTAGGAGTAGTTCAACTTCTCCAGATCTACTTTCTAAGATTGGTAGGAGGATTAACAAATGAACATATGTGAAATATTTGGAACAGTGCCTGGTACTTAGTGGAAACCATAGAAGGGTTTATTAAATATATAAAAGGAAGGCAAAACTATGAACCAAAGCCAAGTTGACTGGTATTTAATGCAGACACTCTTACCTTGCACTGTTCAACATGTCAGTGTCTCTAATCTCTAAAGTATTACTATATCTTTGAAGATTTTATTTTCTCCACATCCACCCCTTTTGCAACGGTCCTTAATATTACCAGGGTTACAGAATGTTGCCCACATTCTGGACTTTTGTCTTGACTGAAAGAGATACAAAATTCCCACAGTATTTCAATAGATTATAATAAAATTATTACCTCCATAGCTTTATGGAAGATTGTTCTTCTAATGTATTAGTTTTAAGGCAAGTTTCTAGGAGTATTGGAACTACTTGGAAAATGTTGGATTTATAAATTCTCCTCCTCCACTTCACGTTTACTGAATTGGAAACCCTGGGGATATGGCCCAGAAACCTGCATTTTAACAAGCTCTGCAGGTGATTACAGTGCAGCTCAAATTTCAAAATCATTGTTTGCATGGAACTCAAAACTACAGCGGTGGTTGAGGTGTTCATATTTTTTATCAAATTAAATTGATGATTAGTAGTCTTAGAATTTGTGCATCTAACATGTATCAACTGCAATGTTGTGGTTTCAGATCCTCCATCAGGTATTAGAACCACTGTTCCACCATATCAGGACGACCAATCCATTCTCCATAGGTGTGCGTTTGGCTCTTCCATCCAGCTTTATGACTCCTGATCATTTGATAACAATATGCATGTTTTCATGGTATGTCTCACCATGTCCACAGGCCTAGCTGAGGCAGTTATCTGGTGATTTTTTTGGTAGAGCTCCACTTCCAGCCTGTTATTAATGCACAAAAATATCCCATATAGTTGCTCAACTTGTGAAATTTCCTATCATCAGGCTACATGTCTTCATCTTATATAAGAGGACACAATGAAAGGTTTGTTTTACTTTAAAAATTAAAGCAAAAAAATGGATATCATTATATTAGAGAAGTCATGGTGTTCTTAATTTCCTCCTAAGATTCTCTTTGTTTTTTCGCTTCTTACTCCTCCCCTAGTCAAGGGAAAAGGCCTGAAATCCAGGCAGGCCCTCAGAACCAAAGGCACAATTCTAAGATAAGTTCCTTTTCTTTTCCATGTTTTCCTATTCTTTATATTCCTAGACTGTAGGCAATTAAACATTTTTTTTTCTACAGAACTGGAAATTGAAACTCAAAGAAGTTAATAAGCAACTTTTGTCCAGGTCATATCAGCTGGTTAGTTGGGTTACCTATCTTTATACTCCATTCTAACCACCAAGGTTCAGATTTTGCCTGCTAGGTTATATTGATATTCTTGTGACTAAACATGGCAAGTCACATAGCCATATTGAGAAGATCTCTCAGGTCCTCTTACCCTTCATTTCAGAGAAAATTCAGTACTGATGACAAAATAGCACACATCTCATCCAGCTGAATGGTATCATCTTGAAGCATATATGGGATCTAGCACTAGGTCCTTTCTGTGAGAATCTTCCAAGTGTACAGACATCTCTGGTAATGATCTGTTTCAGCCTGGAGACTACTGGTCCCTAAAACGTAATGCCAGCTCTTCAAGGGGCTTTAACACAAAGCCAATTGTCTCCTTCTACTCTCTCTGCTAGTCTTGGCAAAGTCAAGTCCTAGACTTGTTGAAGAAGGTGATTCATCTCTGTATGGAAAGAATGACAAAACCAAATGTACAAAAGATTTCTTTCTTCACATTCTTAATTTCTGAGGACCTTATAGTCACTTAGTGTAATGTGAGTAATTAGGAGCTTCCAAGTTTGACAGACAAGTGGTTAATAAAGGAAGAGAATATTTGTCTGGCCTTTTCACTGGCAGATTTCAAAGGAGTCCACTAAACTGAGAGAAGACTTAATTCTTGGTGAAATAAGAGACACAATCTCGGGATACCTTCAGATAGCAATTTTGTACTGGTGATCCTACTTTTCTAATCTTTCTTTTTTGTTTGGTAGACCCAATAGGAACTTGTTTGTGAGTCTCCCTCTACCTGCCTTATCCTCTCACACAGAACCCATTTCCTTCCTATTCCTCATGTCAAGGGGCTGACCAAAACTTTCTTAGCGAATGAATGCTGTAAAGATAGATAATGATGTCAAAATTATAAATTTTGAAAATAAATACAACTCAAGCATTTTGAAAGGTGATAGATAATAGTTCAACTTTATTATGAGAATCTAACATATTCTTAAATGAGTTCCAACTATTGTGATATTTTAATTTTAAAAGTACTATTAATGATACATTCATACACAGTGTCAGGATTCAACAGGCCAAAAGAAACAATAAGTTCACTGTATGCTTTGCTTTATGTGATATTACACTAAATCTTGCAATCAGGAATCATTCTTATGTAGATTTCTTTACTACAAAATTTAGTATTAGGGAAAAAACAAAACAGGGCATGCATAGTACCTTTCCCAAGAGCATGAAACACAACAGCAAAGGCAAACAAAATGGGACAATACCAATAATTAATAATCCTTATATATGGACACAGGCTAAGAAAACAAGACACTAAGGATATCATTCATTTGCTTTTCATCTGTAGTGAATATTACTAATCAATCACAGCACTCTTCATGACTAATCCCAGAGAGCTAATTTATAACACTTCTCAAGTACATCAGCCTTAACGATTACCACAACCTACTGAAGTAGGCAAAAGCTACTTGCCATCTTATTGGCCTACAAGAATTTGTAGGAGTAATGGCTGTTATTTTAGTTGTTTTTTTATGCAAAGCAAAGCAATATAGCAATAGTAATTCAAATATAGGATGCCTCCAAGAAGAAGCCCATAATCCAAAAAAGAATTCTATTCTTTTTTGATGGGTGAGAGAACTACTTCAGACCATGCATACTTGATGTAGATAACTTTGGAACTGTAAGTATAGGGAGAAAATGACATCTGAAACATTTATAGACCAGTCAAGTTAATTCAACTGTGTGGACTTGCATCAGATAGGTGTATGTGGAAATATCTGCTTTTCTTACTAATTTAAAAAGTTTATATGAAATCTGTCCCCTATATTGAATATAGAAGAATGACTTAATACAATAAACTACACTTTTTAATTAAAGGAACATTACATACATGATAAAGCACAAAGGAAAATCACTATAGTAATATGTGGCTTTCTATAGTCAATGTTCTAAAAACAAAATGTTCTATTTGGCAGGGGCCTCAAAGTTGGCCATGTTTTTCTTACTAGTCTTGAGGGCAGCAGTCCTCCTTTACACAGCTGTAACCATAATGCAACCAGACACCAGAGCCTGAAATATGAAATTAGAAAATCTATTTTCAAGTAAACAAAAAATTGTTAAAACTATATTATGAAAAATATAAGTAGCTTCATTTCCATATTACTCAAATTGTTTCACTTTTTAAAAATTTAACATGTAGCTTATGAAACAGATTAAGCACAATATTGAAGAATGATAATGTATTTTATTTAGAATTAACCAAATGTAATTTATTGCAAATGCTATCATTTGTATATCCATGTTTTTCCTCATACTGACTTTGAAATTATACATGATATGTTAGAATTTCATATATTCCACATACTAAAGCAATGAATCATTTGTATGTACATAAAAAGCTCCAAGGGCCATGCCCTATCAGAATGATGGCACTAAATGGATTAGTTTTGAAACAAACAAAAATTTTTAAGAATGAATAAAACCTATATGTGTAAACATTGTATTGTCTCCTTGGTGTGAGAACCTAAAAGAGAAAAATGGAATGTGAAGGTACCGTAGACACTGGTTAAAGGGAATGAACTTATTGAAAAGGAAGGAGTTACTGAGTTGACAGGAGGGGGAGTGGGGAATGAGATTCATCTATGTATGTAAGCAGGATATTTTTGGCAACTGTACTGTGCATTTCTGCTGGTTTATGGAAAGGAGCAGTTAATGCTTTAATTTGTTTTGTCTCTTTTTTTAATTGTATTTTTTCTCTTAATTTCTTTCTTCCAATTTTATATGCATGTATCTCATAATATGAATAACTGGAAGACAGCACTGTATAACAACAAATACTGTGAAATTCATATTACATTGTTAAGTGAAAATTTGTATCACTTATAATTTTTTGGTTTGTACTCTCTCAAAAATGAATAAAACCACACACATTAACACTTATATTTGATGGGGTACACTAGCTAGCTCATATTTTATACCATATAAAATATTTCAAAATTCCATTCCAAACAGTATTCTGAAAGAATACAGACAGCCTCAAGTTTTTAAAAAAAAAAATTAATTAAGTAAATATTTTATAAGTGGACATACTGATTATGGAAGAAAATAATACAGAAAACACACTCATGGTTCCTTTAAAGTATACTTTCAAGCATATTTGGTACAACATTGCTTAAAATAACCTACTTTTGTCTTTCTGAGAAGCCACTTGAGTCAACAATCTGTTGATGAACACCTAAGGTGTAAGGGCAGGCCAGCAAGGGCTTGACAGATGCCCATAGAACTGTGGGGAAGTTACATGGAGCTGAGCTGGCCAGCTGCACTCTCCTGGGGCAAAGGCACTTTCAGACACAACTCATTGTCTGGCATGGATCCTGACTGCAGGATTGAAAGACTTCCCTGGAACTGTATCTCTGCCTGGCATTAACACCCTCCTGCACAAAGTGTCTTGGTTTCACCCTGTGGACTAGTTCTTTCCCACACGTGGTGAAATCTGACTCTCCTGGGTGCCAGGCTCCCTTAGCCTTCCTAAGATCAGAGCTTGTTGAGTGACTTCCTTTTTCCCCCTTCCACAGGGGCTCATGTCTTCAGAAGGGTTGCTGCTACAGACTTGCAAAAGGACAGTGTAGGTCTGAAGGTTCCTTTACCTGAATTTCTTTTTCACTCATTTAGGCTTATGAATTTTGAGTAGTAAATTTGAAATTTTTAAAACAATAAATTTAATTTTATTATATTTTCAAACACTACGAATTATCCAGGTATGGTGGTGCATGCCTGCAATTCCAACACTGGGTAGGCTGATGCGGGGAGGACCGCTGTTACTTCAAGGCCAGCTTGAACTACATTGTGAGTTCAAGGCCAGTCTAAACACATAGCATGAAAGACTTTGTCTCAAAACAAACACCAAAGACAACTGAAAATCTGAGTGTTAAAGAAGTGTAAATGACTAAGCTTTCAAATAACTTTTGCCGGGCTGGGGAGATGGCTGAGTGGAATAAGTACTTCCCTGGCAAGCGCAAGGGCCTGAGTCCAATTCCCGGTTCCACCAAAAAAAAAAAAAAAACAAACCCAAAAAACCGAACAACCTCTCCCCTCAAATAACTTGCTAGTTTGTAGCATTTATGTTTTTGAAGATAATATTTACCATAATAGGGGGACTTCTTTTGGGCTCAGAATTATCTAAGTTAATGAACAGCCATTAGCAAGTCTACAGCTGCTTCCTTCTTTAAGATATTTCTTTAAAAGTATCTTTTTGGGATCTTGACATTCTCTAATAGAGCCTTACTCTCTGAAATGGAATGAAAAATTAATCTTATTTTCATTGTTTTGCAATTGAGATAAAAATTTTATCCCAATTTTATCACTTTTATTTACTATTTAGACATCTACAGAAATTTTAATTGGAAAATATCCAATCTATTATTTCAGGTAAAGTGACCGCACTTCATCAGATGTATGCATTTGAACACTGGCAGAGATATGTAAAGAGATATAGTATGTCTTTTGCTACTTTTTTATTTTAAATTCTAACTCCAGTTAAATGCCATTTTGAAATCATGACTTGGGGCATGTAAATGAGTGTGTATGTGTGTGTACACAGGCTCCCATCTTTTAAAATGAGACAAATGTTTCAAAATCATGATACATTGTAATTCTTTGTACCCTAGTCCTTTTGACTGAAAACTTTTATTAATTCTGACTTACCATGTTGATTGAAGGCCCACTCTGTGCAGATATCAAAATTCAAAAAGAAATAAATAACTCTGAAGAGAACAGTTGACACTCAACAAGTTTAGCACAGTAACCTCTTTTCCGGGGATGCAATTCTTTTCAACTTAATTAGAAGTAAAGAAGTAATAGTAGAACACATTTTTTTCTCAAACTCCCAGGTGCATTTAATCTTCTTAAATGCAGATTCCAGTTCAGCTGGTCTGGGGGACTGGGTTCTGCATTTCCACCAAGCTCAGGGTGGGGAGGATGCTGCTGGTCTACGGACAGCACACGAAAGAATGAAGGTATTGAATTCAATCGAAGTAGATGGCAAGGAACAGAAATAACCTTGCAGGACATGCCACTGCCTTACAACTAACGCTGCTAAAGCAAGGTCGCCCCTTCAAGCAAGTCTATAGGACACATACAGCACACAGAGCAGCAAAGAAGGTTAAGCAGAGCCATGCTTCAGTGCATGGGTGACTGCACTCTCAGAATCCTCTGAGTGATACCTGCACTCTTAGAATCCTCTCCTTCATTACTTTTAACCTAGTTTGTTTCTCCATACCTGACCTCGCCAAAAAAAGTACAAGCAATGGCACCCTACTGTTGATAGGTTGGAAGCCATGTCAGAGTAGATTGCCCACAAATGTAGACAAGTGGTACACTAGGCAAAGGAGAACATGTTACATAAAACCAGCAAAGGAGGATGCCAACAAACAAGGGTGTGAAATATTTATGAACATTTCACTTAAGGGACTTGTTAAACTGTGAAACTCGCCTGTCAGAGTTGATGGCACTGAGAAACTGTGCCACATGGGGTAGAAGGTGGCCCTATAATTCAAAGGGTGATTTTCCTATTTTTGATCTACATAGTTAGAACTCTCAGTGTAGGAAATGTTGGGCCAGTAATTGTAACTGTTCATAGTACCATACTGGGTTTCTGTATTTTCACCCTCCAGAATGTGGACTATACCATGTATTAATGAGTAAAAAATACTTAATTTTAAAGCTGTCTCTTATGTCACCATTTTATATATGTAACCATAGGGAAGAGGAATATGTTGCTCATCATTATCCTGAGACATGTAACTGGCATGTATTTGGTGCCAGATAAATGTTTGATCACAATGATTGATAAACACAATGGCTTTTTAAAATTATTTATTTGTGTGTGTGTGTGTGTGTGTGTGTGTGGCCAGCTCAGCCCACCAGGGGGCGGGGCTGGCTGGCATGTGGTGCTGGGGGATTGAACCGTGGTCCCTGTGCTTTGCCAAGCCTGTTCCAAATAGGTGCTTTAGACCACTGAGCCATCCCACCAGCCCCAACATAATGTTAATAATATGCTAACTCTTAGTATATAATCTATTAGCTGGTTTGCCATGACAGTATTTGCTTTATTGAATTAAGGACTTTTTAAAAAGATGTAGAAATAAAAAGTAGCTTTTCCCAAATTGCACCTTGAGGGTGGAGAAGAGAATAAGATGGGGGTAGAGAAGAAAGAAGAAGGAGGGTTAGGGGATGGAGGTGGGGGAGAGAAATTCCTTAATTTCCTTGTGGGCTTCCTCCTACCCCATGAGGACTAATATCATAGCAAGTAGAAATTAAAACTGATACGAAATTTTGGAGAGAGGGATTGCTATTTGAAAATAAGGCTTAAGGCAGTGGCTTTTCACGGGGATAACTTTGGCAATGTCTTAGATATCGCGGATCATCACAAATGAAGCTGGAAAGGGCTCAGTGCTAATAGCATACAGATGAATAAAACTTATGGGTGCTGCTAAGCTTCCTGGAATGGACAGAGCAGCCTACATAAGGAAAACTCTCTGCTCCACATTAACAGTGCTAGAGTTGAGAAGTCTTGCTTCAAGAGGATAAAAGGGCATGACAGGGGCTTCAGGCTTCTCCTGAAGCTACCAGGAGACAAAAATGCACTCACCAAAACTACTTGTCTACTCCTAAGAAGAGTAAGGTCTCAGAGCCTGGGAGAGACATGGTGGGACTACAGAACACAGTGGCAGATCCTATTTCAACAGCTTCCCCCAAGTAGATCTTCAACCAAGTGTTGGTATGATCGGCTCCACAGTTCGAGGTAGAGCCCATTTATGTCTTGTGGGCACCCAACAAAACCCACAGGACACAAGCAATCTGTATGTGGGCATGGTATTTACAGGCTGCCTGGCATGGTAATGCCAATAACAAGAAAGGCTGACAAAGGAAATGTTGCTGGTGCCCTGACCGTACCACTGCCCACTGCCTTGTCTTCTGACTGCCAAGAGCGGCCTTCTCTTCCCTGGAGGCTGTGTTCTTGGCTGTCAAGTTATAATTCCCAAAGGCCAGGGAACCAGTTGCCACTGGAGGCAATTCTCCCTCAGTCGCTGACAGATTTTGGTGAATACACAGCTGCTCCCTTGCCATGCACAGGACAACAATGTGTTCTAAGCTGTCTCCCAGACCCTGTAACTAGGCTCCAGGTCCCATGGTGAGAATCTAGTTTGCAAATGCCTGCACTGTTGGTGGTACTCCCTTCCCTGGCTCACTTCCCCACTCTCCTATTGGTGTTTTCTTCACTTCCTCCTAAAAATAACTTGTACTTGAAGTTTTGCTACAGGGCTTGGTTCTGGGGCACCTAAACTGACGTTCAAGTCTTTCAGAGGAATACTGGGCTAGCAGCACTGGCTTCACAGGTGCCTCATCTTTAAGAAAGGGTCCATAGTATCCTTCCCTCAGAAAGCCCTAGATTTGGAAACTGTCTTGAGTTTTCCATCTCTATGTCCTGCACATAGGATGTCTTCTGAGCCCCAGGCTCTTGTCCCCTTCTTCCAGACATCAAAACCACAACCTCAGGCACATTCCATTCTCTTCCATTAAGAGAATAAGCAAAACCACACTTTTTTTTTCTCTCCAGGTTGGCAGGGATCAAGTGACTTGGGAATAGATGCATAATCCCCAATTAGTCACCAGTGCCCCTACAGTCAAATTTGTACAAGAACTCTTATAAGCAACAATACTTGACTCAAAGTGGATCTTATTATAGGGTTGGGAAGACGCAAACATGAAGAGCAGTGCTTGCTATGGTTCAATTAAACTGTAATGAATTACCAACAGGGGTTTAAAACCACCACAGAGCAAAGACAAAATAATTATTTTAAACACTGCAAAACAATGAAAAGAAATGAATCGTAACACCCCCTCAGGGTGATGTCTAATCACTCATCTTCCCTTTGATGGGAATCCTGAACTACTAAACATCTTTAAAAATAAAAAGGCCACAAGAAATCTTGGAGCTGTGAACACTGCCACAATGGCTCTGCGTCCAAAGGGCTCCTCACTTTCAAAAAGGAAATTTTAAAAGCAAAGTCACTTGACACTGGGCTCAGAGTGTTGTCCAGGCAAAATCTTCAACTCCTCTCTTAAAGTCCTTGCTGTCAAACAAGCTGAAGAACTTGGCTGCCGCCAACGGGGTCTATTCAACAGTAAGCTACCCATAAGGAGGTCTCCTTATAAATCATCTGTTTGTGGACTTTTAGCAAGTTTTCTCTTTATGAAGAACATCCACTTCGGGCCCTAAAATCTTACTAACCTGAGGAGAAGAGAAGATCACTTATCTTAGTTCTGATATGAGTAGATATTTTTTCTAAGAGAAAAGAACAGCTGAGCTTTTCTGGAGGACAACCTATTCCCTTATTTATAATGCAGGACAGGAGGCCTTGTAAGCGTATATTCCAGTTCATCTGAGGACACTCAGTTGTTCATTTTAAAATTAGATTCATCCTAATTATATGAAAACAGCCTACATGTGGCTAGCCAAAACATCAGGAAAGGATTACTCTGTGCCTACCTGCCAGCTTTGCCTGCTACACAGTACTGAACTTCTTTAACATAGTCCCTGCCCTCTTGGCACATAAATTCTAGAGCAGAACATCTCACTGATAAATATGAATCTTGGGCCTTGAACAGTGAAATAAAAAATATATGTGTATTACATAATTACAACTATACATGTATTATATGACATATATGTATTACACGATGTGTTATGTATATATATGACATGTATGTATATTGTATGGAACAGTAGAGCCAATTATATCAACACATGAAGATCTACTCATGATGGAGTAGTCAAATATATATATATATATATATATATACACACATATATACATATATATGTATATATATACACACATATATATATGTGCCAGCAGGTCACAATCGGAATTTCTATCTTGATTCTAGTTAATCAGGACAGGATTTTTGGAACTCTTGAAATTACGTGCAAACACTGTTTTGTTCCTTTGCTTTGTTTTTGGTGTTGGGGACTGAACCCCAGAGCCTTGCATAGTGCACATGCTAAGCAGGTGCTTTACCAGTGAGTTTTATTGCTAGCCTTATTATGCCATTTTATATAGGCATCTTTGCATCTGTAGCTTTTGCTATCCACAGGGGATTCTGGATTGCTTCCCCCAAAACAAGGATACTGGGGGACAACTCTATTTGGACTCATTCATCACAGTATATTACATTGTTTCAAAAAAAAATTCTTTGGGGCTGGAGAGATGGCTCAGTGGTCTAAAGCACCTACTTAGAACAAGCTTAGCAAAGCATCAGGGACCGCGGTTCAATCCCCCAGCACCACATGCCAGCCAGCCCCGCCCCCTGGTGGGCTGAGCTGGCCACACACACACACCACACACACTCACTCTCTCTCTCAAATAAATAAAAATTATTTAAAAAAATCTACCAGCTTAAAAAAAATTTTCTTTATTGTAGGAGTTATTTCAACACCTAAATAGTTCTGAGACTAAAATTCTAGAGGACTTTCTACTCTCATGTTCTAAGTTCTAAAATTTGCATATCAATGTTTTTCTCATTGTACAGATGCAGTGACTGAAGCTCAAGCAAGTTCAATAACTTTCAAGAGCGACCATACATAGGGGGAGGCAAAGTCAAGCATTCAACTCAATGTGCTGCCCTGTATGGATGTCCACCTTCCTTACACACAGTCTTTGCCCTGGCCCTTCTCTCTCAAATGTCTTAAGTAGCAACCAACCCAAAACCCATGCCCTGAAGCCAGCTTCTTCTCTCCCACAATACACCAGGCCTCCAAGGGGATGGGGGTTTTCTCCTTCTGCTCTGTGGGAAAGGACCTTAAAATAAGACATCACTGGAGGCCGTACTAGGGTACCGTGTGACTCAGAAATTCCAATCATGAATCAGAAACAAACTGAGCATTAAGAGCTTTATTTCTCTCCTAATTTGGAATATCAAGAATTACATCTGGGCCAGGGAGATAGCTCAGTAGAATAAGCACTTGTCTGGTAAGTGCAAGGTCCTGAGTTCAATCCTCGGCACCACAAAAAAAAAAAAAAAAGAAAAGAAAAAAGAAAGATAAATAAAATGAGCTAGATGTATATACTTAATATAAATTTAAATTTTCAAAAATACTCAAAATATTTTACAGAAGCACATGTGTGAAGATAGCCTGAGCTTTAATATGTATAGTTTTTTTTTTTTTTTTTTTTTTTTTTTTTTGTACCAAAGATTGAACTCAGGACTGAACTATATCCCCAGCCCTTCTTATTTCTTAGAGTAAGGCATTTTAATGAAAACTAGGTAACATGGTTTTCAGAAAAGATATGCATAGTTAGCAAAAAAGTTCTGCTTCTTTTTCTTATCACTTACCTTACATCTATTTTTCACATCTCCCTTATATTTTCTTTATGGGAGGCACTTCTATAGCGTGGCTAGAAAATAAGCAAACATCTTTTCCCACCAAAGAGAGGAACCCAACTTGAGTAAGCATTTATAGTATAGATACTAGAATAAATACTGGGAAAACTGACATTTTGTTAGTCTAAGTATCTTGTGATGAATCATTTCAACACTTTAAAGTTCTTAAAAATTATTTCAGGAAAATGACTTCAACACATCTGACAACATACCAAAAGTCAGTCTTGGCCTCTGTTCCCCAACGTCTTTATTAATTAGTATGATTTTTTAAAAGGGGAGCTACAATGTAAAATGTCTTAGTATTTTATATTGACTGCATACTAATAGTATTTTGACATGC
>NW_004524635.1:4555921-4562950 GCF_000260255.1 Octodon degus
CCCCCCACCTTATACATTCATAACATACACCAGCATAAAAATGGAGACTGAAGGTTTTGCATAAATTATTAAATTCAGGATTTTCCAAGTATAATTGAGACTAGAGTAAAATAGTGAAATAAGATGAAGCTCTGTTGACACACTCAGTTGTTTTTTTTTGTTTTTTTTTTTCTTTTTTGGTGGAACTGAGGATTGAACTAAGACCCTTGCACTTGCCAGGGAAGTGCTTAGTCCACTGAGCCATCTCCCCAGCCCATGACACACTCAGTTATAAGGGAAAGGACTGAATACAATAATGGGATATGTGGCTTGGGATATCACAGTGACTGATATTTATCACCATGACTTGGAAGCCAGGGGCAAGTGGTGGCTTTGTCACTGCGTGTGAGAAAATGACATACATTTTTCACAGAGACAGAGACTACATGTATGGACATGCAAATTAGACATTTATGCATATGGAAGATAAATGTGAAAAAAGATGACGAAGCTCAGGAATATTATGATTGTTATCATTAGTCATTTTTGAGCCACTGTTCTCGGTAGACATTACTGCAATGTAGGAAAACAGAATTCTAAGAGACAGAAATAATGAAGGAAGAAAGGTGTATCTGAACCATCTTGAGGCTCAAAAAACAACATATGTCACAAGAGTTAGAATACAGAATGGTTCCCAAATGTCATACATTATGATATAACTCATACTTTACTATGTGACATTGATCATATGTTATGACACTAAAAAGAATGACTAAGTTAATTCTCCTCAGGGCAAACCCTCCTAAATCTCAAAGGCTAATCAAGTGTATTCTCAATGAAAGAGGACAGACCTGCTTCAACCTGCATTCCTTTGCCATGTTTTTGCTTCAGGGAGCTTACCACTCAGGACTTTTCGATAAATCTATACATTCTTCATCAGAGAAGACAACCATGATTCTCTGAAGGCCTTATTTTAGAAATAAGAACTTGAATGAGTAACTTGATTTAGATCAGTCCCTTCCTAATTATCATATGTGTTTCATCTTTAGTCCGTTCTTAAAATATATACATGCACGCACACATCGTGGTATGTGTATGACAAAGACCACTCTGTGAACAACATTTTCTTTAAGAAAAGCAAAAATCAGAGTAAAACATGTAAGTTAAGAAGATAACACAACTAACATACGTAAGCCAGGAGTTGCTTCAACAGCGAATTGGGCCATGAATTTGTCTTTCGTTTCCTGTCCCTACTAAACACCATTATAATTTGGGGGAAGCACTGATCAGAAGACAGTTCAAGCTTGTATTTTTTGGCCAAAGCTTTGAGTACAGGTATTTTAGGTTGTTAAGAGTGGATCCACATATTGTGCAAACTACTATGTCTGAGGCAAAAGATATGACTGTCATCATGAAGGACATTTGTGTCTGTTGGAAACATCTTCCAGGTAGTACCGTGTTGGGGGGTCTGACTGCCAGTGAAGAAGCTAACAGTATGCTTCTCATGGATCCAGGAAAGATGCCTGTGCTCTAATTTCAGGCCTTCTTGACTTGCTATTTGGAAAAGATACCCAAATGCACAACACAGCTCAGCTCCTCGCTCAATAAAAATAGTGCTACCTAAGAAAAGTTGCCAGTACTGAGTCTCTAAAGTCCCTTGAGATTCAAACAGTAGGGAACAAGAAACATTAGCATTGAGATTAGAAAACCATTCTATCTGTCACTTGGCCAACTTCCTGAAAGGACAATATAGAAGTATATGACTTGTGACTCAGAGACTTGGATACCTGCTTCCCCACACCCACTTGCTCAAGTGTTATAATTGACTAAAAAGTCTGGAAACTTAAAAGTACAGAATTCTTGATCAGAAACTCGTTAGCTGAAATTGGGTATGGTGATGCACACCTATAATCCCAGGCACTCTGGAGATTCAGGCAGGAGGATTGCAAGTTCAAGGTCAGTCCAGAAAATTCAGTGAATACCCTATCACAAGATAAAAGACTGTAGAAATAGCTCAATGGTAGAGTGTCCCTGGGTTGGGTTGTATATCCAGTGGGGGGGAGGGAGAAAGAGAGAGAGAGAGAGGATGAGAATACTCACTAGCTTAAACATATTCAATTTAGATACAAGAGAATCTTAGGTAAATCCAACTGGAATTTACACTACATCTGGGTTATAGAAGTCATATAACAACCTCCTCTCAGCAATAAAATGACTCTATTTCAGAAACTCCAATATGCACTTGCATCACAGTGGAGCATTTCAGAGTCCCTTTGCTTTAATTCATGTTCAGTATCTCATATATCACTGGCTATACATTGAAATGCAAAGTGACTAACACGTCAGGCACATAGTAGGTACACAAATATCTGTAGGCTGAATGAGGAATCAAATCAAAGTGTCAAAATGACCTTAAAGCACAGAGTTATTTACTTGTGTTGTACAACCAAATGTGACACTAGCACAAGCCCTTTTAGCTAAATAGCAGGATCAGGACTCATGACGCAATCCAGGCAGCACATATTCACTCTGACCAAAGCCAAGTTTGTACATGGTACTCAGTACCAACACAGATGGAGAAGAAGAGCACTGCCCTCCTTCCCCTTCTATCCAATCTTCCAACAAGAGCCTCACCTGCACTCACGTTCCAAGCTCTGGCACTGGGGTGTCAAGGAAGAGTTAACCCACCTGCAATCCTTCATAACTATTTGGAAGGCAGGGCAGAAATGGAAAGAGACTGTCCTGCGGAATCACCTACACAGACTAAAGCCAAAGCACCGCAAGCACTTGTTCAGGGAACTTATGGCTCTGGGGTCATTTTCAAGTAAGTACCCGGCTGTCCAGTCTTCTCAGATTTCCCCAGTTAAAAGCCTAGTTGACTGGATATTTGACAAAGCTAATTTAACAGATAAATTAGTGATTCATTCCTTTAGGTTTTCGGAGCTGCATTCTGTATAGAGGACCATCGTCATAAACTTTGCTTTGGAGCCAGAATCAGGACTCCAGAGACAAACTCACCATTCTGCATTTTTTTTCCCTGCAAGGCTAGTAAAATACATAACCATGTAGAGAGCTTTACTTCACTTTCTGTAGAATTACAGTTGAAGCACTGTCCATGACATGTTTTTGTATTCCATGAGTAAATACTAGTTGCCAGGCACCATGTAAGTTCTCTACATATGTTAGCTCATCTACACTGACAACTTTCCTACATCCCACCTCCAGATCCTTTTTTTTTTCCCTGTTAACTTGGCTACTACAAAGCTAAGAGCTAAATTAAATACTTGAAGCAGTAAGTACTCAGGATTTTAGTTTAATTATCTTTCTTCCACTGCATGATGTTGATCTTTCGTCCCTTTCCCATTCTTAATGGTCTCATTATTTTGTGGGATTTTTACTATGCATTTACTCAGACACATTTCTGAAAGTTGATTCTCCATACACAAAACAAATTACCATAATTATCAGTTGTAATTTACTTTCATTCCCAATTGGCAAGTGTTTTCCTGAATAATTCATTTGAAGATGACCATTTGGGTATCACTCTGACCACTTGAAAACTCAAATAATACAGTATTTCCCACAATTGTTGGCACAGAATGCTTATGAAAGGACAAGAAGTGGGAAATGGGAAGAAGCTGATTAATTTAAAACACAACTCACAGGTCATTTCTAAAATCTATCAACAAGGTCTAGTTCTATCTCATGTTGGATCCTTCTGGTCCCATTTCTTCCCCTCCCCAAAAGCCATTTTTGCGGCCTAAACTACGCCACCATATGTCCTTGATCACTTCTGTGTTGTCAAGATCTTCAGAGTGAAAAGGCATTGCTATCATCCAGCAGTGTATGGTCTCTGGACTTTCTCTCAGTACTGACAATGTCTCTTGAATGCATAAAAATTCGCTGAAATTCAGGGAGTTCAATGTCAATGTCTTTAGGGAATCAAGGTAGCACATTAGATAAATTCCACTGCTGAGGATTTCTGTGAACTCAAGGCAAATACCTCTGGAGGAAGTTGTAGAAGTAACTACAATGTTACTACACAAAAGGACAGGGCAGCTGTTGCTAGGGGGAGAGCTAGAAAAAGAAAGGTAACCACACAAAGACTGAACTATACACGTATGGTGCACGCACACCACGGAGTTTGGCATGCTCAAGTGGTACCTACTGGGAATGCTTAGTCAGGCATTTGGGGAACAGAATGTTTGAGTAGAGCCATTAACTTGTCCAACAAATATTTCACCAGCACTTACTGTATGCCAAATACTCTTCTAGATGCTGGGAAATCAAGAGTGAATGGGGCAGTCAAGACCCTTGTTTTCATAGACTTCCTATTCTAGACAGAGAAGACAGGTTGCTAACAAGTACCAAATGCAATTAACAATTAAGACTGCAAATAAGAGTAGGAAGGAAAAAGGAGACAAACAATCCAGTGTGTTGATTCTAAAAAGACATAAGGAACTGCCTTTGCTTAAGTGGTCAAGGAAGGGCTTTCTAAGAAGGGGAGGTATAATCTTACAGTTTAATGAGCTTTTACTTTTACTTACTTTTACTCTGATTTCCATCAAAAAGATGAGTTTACTCAAAGAAAAGGAATATCCAATCTTACTTGTGGTTCCACATACCCTACTCTTCTACCAACTGCAATACCCAGGGAAAAAAAGAAATCTTCAACTTTTTCTATTCCTAAGATTTTCAGAAATCACTTTCCCCCAAAGATGCTAGAGTAAAAAGAAATTGTCTTAATTCATCTCTAAGTATAGCAGAATTTACTAAGAGGACGCTGAAAGGAGAAAAATGAAATATTTATTCTTTTTTACTGTTAGTTATTTTATATAATAATAATCCAGGGCCAACAGGAATTGCTTCATAAAAAATCCAAAATAATTCTGTAGCTATGTTCAGTATCTTTTACTTTTCACTCATAAAATAAAGCCAAATTGTACTTACTAGCAGATGTTTCTACTTCCAATATATGATAAACTTTTGCAATTAATTAAAAAGTTTCCAAGAGATTGAGCATCTGTTTAATATGCACAAATAATAAAGGGTTGTTCACTAATCCCTTTGCATAAAACATTCTAAATACAACAGAACACTACAGAATTTCTTTTAAGGTCCATTAAAAGTCAACAGACATGAAAACAACCCCAAATCATTCACTGCTCAAAATACTTTGCACTGAAATACCTTTTACATTAAAGTTTCTTAGCTTATGATTTCTTTTGGAATTGCAAATGATTAAGCAGAAGTGAATTAGGAAGCAGATCACTCACCATAAATATTCAGAGTGAATCATGGAGCATGTTCACTAAAATGCAATTTTTATTCCTTTGCAATAAGTACGTGCAATGTATTATTACAGGCTAAATAAGCACACTAAACCAAGGTCAAATAATGTAAAGATATTGCTCAACAGATCTATCTTACCTAATACACTTATAATTAAAAATTGCTGTGTTCTTTCATTAACACACTATAGAAGAAAAGCTTGATTTTTTTGGTTTCAAATGAGGTTTATAAAATTGAATTCCCTACTTCTTAAGATCAGTAACATGGTAAGAGGAAGATTTTATTTATAAGGTAAGTACCGATTAGACAGAATGCTTGACTTTTCACAAATTTTAAATGTGTGTAGAGGCAGAAGGGTAGAGCCTGAATTTGGCTGTTCGGGTAAAATCGTCTTGACTCATTTTACGAATTGTTATGATTCTAAATTTGTCATTTGAGGAAAAGTACACATTCAGACTTAAAATAAAACAACCATCACGGCCACAAACACAGCGTACCTTCTTAAAAACAAATCAGAAGGCTTAGGAATTAGCTCCAATAATAATCCCACAAGGGTCATTAGGGAATCCTCCTCCAAAAGACAACCGCAGCAAGGAAGGGTGAAAGCCCCTAGAAATAAAAACGCCCCCAAGCGAGTCCCTTCAGAGGGGTGGAGAGAACACAGCTGGCACAACTGGAACCACAAGCAACTCGAGGCAACCCGAAGGAAGATGCGTCGTCACGAGAAGCAATGCAGAGGAGCGCGCGACTCTGGAGGCGAGAGAAATCGCCACAGATTTCCCGAGGAGGCGGAGAGAAGCCGAGTCGCCAGGCGCCGGGCACAGCCACTGCGCCAGCTAACAACGTTCAGGATAATTCTTCCTTCCAAAGCCTCCAGTTCCGGGCCAGGACAGAAAGCGGGGCTAGAAGACCCACAGTCCCTTTAAACTGCCCCCACCCGCGCCTGCCAACCTTTTCCGAACCCCCGTGTCACACAACTTCCTCATCATGGAAACTTCCACTGGGCTCCGCGCTGAGAATGCCAAACTCCATTTCACAAGGATCCTGTCAACAACCGCGCCTGGGGCTTGAGGAGCACAGCCGCTCCGACCCCGGGCCCCTGACCACCCCGCTGCCCCCATCCACGCCGCGGCTCCCTGCCTGCGGCCGCGCGTGTCCCGGCGCCGCCTCTCCGACCCCGGGCGCAGACACCCCTCGGAGGCAGGTAGCGAGCGGCGGCTGCACCCGCGGTGCCCACGCCCGCCGCCTGCGCCCTCCGGGACGCCCAGACACTATCCCGCCCACCCTCCCGGGTGGCTCCGCCGCCCCCTGCCCGCCCCTCCCCCTCGCTCCTTCCGCGCCGTCCTCCGCCCAATTACCGGAGCCCTGGAGCCGGCGGGGTCGCGCCACCTGGCCCGGGAAGCAGCCTGCGGGCACTTGCCCCGAGCCGGGGAGCGGAAGGTCTCCTCTCCGAGCGCACTCACATTATTCATGCAAAGTTAATCCCCGCCGCGTCACGGCCGCCCGCCCGAGGCTGTGCGCCTTCCTTGGCCAAGCCCCGCAGTCTCCACCCTCCTCCGCCCCCTCCTCCCGGCGGCGGGGTCCCGGGGAGCGCCGGCGACAGGACGTCGCGCGAGTCCTCCGAAATGTCAACTCCTCGAGCGGGGAGGCGGCCGCAGCCCGGGCCGCGCCGGCCCTCCCGGCCACTGCACTTTTATATGCGCAGGAAGCGAGCGCCGCCGGGCAGCGAGTCCCCGCCTCCCGCGCCCCTCGCGCGCC
>NW_004524635.1:4563210-4585052 GCF_000260255.1 Octodon degus
CCCGCCCCGCCCGCCGCGCCTCGGCGCTGACCCCTCACTCCTGACCCGCGCCCGCACGTGCGCAGCCCCCGCCGCTGTCCCCGCACCTGCCTCCCCAGGTGCGGGCGCTCGCTCCTCTCGGTGCCTGCCGCGCCTCCCGCCGGGGGCGTCCTCCCAGGGGTGGTGACGCTGCCCTGAGTTCGGTGGCCGCGTATCTGCCCACCCAACTGCAGGTGCGTGGAATTTTTGAGTTTGGTCGTCATGGCTGTAGTTGGAGAAGAGGAAGGACTGAGGGATGAGTGACACGGGGGCGGGTAGGGGCACTTGCGGGAGCTCGGCCTTCTCAGCCCTGCCAGACCGGTGCAGCCCGTGTCGCTCGCCGCGCTCCTTCTTCCGCCCCAAACCACTTGTGGAGCGTGTCGGTACGCCGCGGCGCTCTGGCTCCTCGCGGGCGCGGCTGTCTGGCCGTAGTCTCACCACCACTGGCCCCGGAGGGGAAGTTTGCAAAGTGCTTGCCCGTCAGGGTCCACGCACTCACCCCTCCCCACGCTGCCCATTCTGGGGGGGATTGCTGGATTAAGACACTCCACAATTCTCTTTTAAAGGGACACCCCATTATTTTCTCTCTGCCCCAGAAATCTACAAGTAAAACAAATTATAACCTTGAAAAGTTCTGCCCTGACAAATATACAGCTCTAAAATGTCACCTACTTTGAGATCTGAAAGCTAAGGGTTCAGCTTGGGAGAAAAAGCAGGCAATTTGCATTCTGAGCTGTAGTACTTGGGAAAATATCCCCCACCGAGACAGTTAAATGCAAGCAGTAGGCAGTTCTAGTTGCATCGGAACTACTTCGACGACAAGAGTATAATTATTTTCTTATAAACAATGTTAAAATGATTTCTACTTCCTAATTCAATCTACACTTTCATGCAGCTCACAATGAATAGAGGTAGGATGATTTCTATCTTCTAGTGCCTGAACAATGTATAGATTATTTATAGAGAGATCTCTAGATTTCTAACTGGTGATGTGTTTTAGTTCATCTTCTCCTGAGTAGTCCACACTCAGAGGAGAAGACTCCGCTCTTGCGGATAACTAGGGAGGCACAGATGTCAAGAATTTGGGAGCAGGATGAGCCAGGTTTCAGCATGCTTCAAGAATGAAAATTGCAGTCCCTAAAGCTCTCAGAGGAGAGAATGGAGCTTCTTCCCCTAGACTCTGCAGACTCCATTTCCCTTCTGTCTCTAGTGAAACATTTATGCTTTAGTCTTCTCTATGAGTGAGGTTCCACCATAGAACTTTCCAGTGTCTATAGTGGATGGTTGTTCTTTGTGGGGAAGTTCCTGGGCTTTGCTCCAAGGCTGCCCTTGGGATGTTTTGGTTGGTTTAAAGGAAAGCTGAGGCGTCTACACCACTGGTCCACACAGGCGGCCCCCTGGTGGTTAACTGCGGGTGAACCGCTTCCTGGAGGAAAAGCCTGGCCTGCTACAGGCAGACAGGGCCAGTGTACAGGAGAACCTTTGGTCTTCAAAGGGACCAAATAACCTTGTGAACAACTTTGTAATAAGGGAGGATGTGGTGATGTGAAACTTCCTTAATGAGATGAGTTACAGACCTCGAAGTTTGATGGGAATTTTGACTTTTTTTCTTTTTGAGCATACCTTGGAGCGAAAGAAAGAAAAGAGAAAAGAAAAGAAGACAGGAAATAAATCATAAACCTGATGCTTCTCTTTGTTCAAATGGTTTCATCTTTCTGGTCCCATTTTTCCTGGCAACTTCTAAAATAAAAAGTCAAAGCATTAAATCAATCCCTAGGCATTATTTAAACAATTTACAAGACTACGGTTGTAACTGTGTTATGAAATGATGTTAATTCAATAATATTGAAACAACATGAACTAGCAGGATTCCATGTGAACAGGCCCTTGGAGGACAGTTCTCCAGGCTGCATGAAAGGAAAAGGTTAGGGACAGAACATGACAGTTGTTTATCTGGTTTTACAGGGGCATGATGGGAAGGAATATGAGATTATTATTAATATATTATTCAAACACAGTCCTGAATCCCTGGCTGGCTTGCTTGTAAAGGTATGCCTAGCTATTTTCAGGTCCCAGAGTTATTTTCCACCCAACCATCATGACCATGATTCGTAAATTTCAAGTTGATGCGATCCAGTTGCATTCATCAATCCACCAGCTACTGGGGTAAGAAAATACATGACACACAGGACATAATAGGATGAGGTTGAAGCTAAAGTGAAGCCATTGGCGCTGGTACAAGGGTCTAAACCTGTATTTAATATTTTGAGACTTTGTTCATCGTGGATGATTATTGCATTAATTTCCCTTTTAAAAATATTGCATAAATATTTTCTCTTGATTCTTGTTATTTTGACAGTCCCTTAAATTTTGTTTCTGAGGTAGGTACCTTATTTGCTTAACCCTTTATCCTGCTCTAATATACCTTCAGCATTACTAGAGTCTAATTAGAGTATTATAGTTTAAGTATTTTACTAGATACCAAAAATAATTAATGGTAATGAACTTGAGGCTGTAAGTTAAATGATGTGGGCATGAGGAGAGAGAAAAACTCTGATAACTCACTGAGACATGGCATTTGAGTCTGTCCCTCAAACATTAACCAGATTTTACCAGTAAAAGTGAAAGCCGAAAGAAAGCACCATTCTGGAGATTGGTACCATTGGTGTTCCTTCATTTATTAAATAGCTACTTCTCAAGGGGCCTGTGTAGCCTAATGAGCCACTCTGGAGCTTCTAATTCTCTGTGTTCACTGTTGGTTCCTGGAACTTACTTTTGCTATGATAGTCCTAGTGATTCTGGTCTCTGTTAGCTGGGTAAGAATGTAAAAGTCTGCCTCACTCCTTCAAGAAAGGTAGATCATTAAAGGAGATGATAGACTCAAATTTAATTAATTGATGGATGATACACCACTAAGATGTAACAGTCATCCCTTGCTATACACAGGGCATTGGTTCCAGAACACCTCTGCAGTTACCCATCTTCAGATGGGAAGTTCCCTATACAAACACTATGGCATTTGCATGTAACCTGCATATATCTTCCCCCATAACTTAATTCACATCTATATTACTTATAATACTTAAGACAATGTAAATAGCTATTATACTGCATTTTTAAGAAATTAATAATAAGAAATGAAAGTCTCATTCTCAGTACAGAAGCAATTGTTTTTTTCAAGTGTTTTAACCTGTGGTTGGTTCACTCTGTAGGTGGAGAACCCAAAGATATGGACAGCTGGCAGAGACGTGGTCGGGCTGCATGACATATGGCGAAGAAGCCAACAGAGCCTAAGAAGAAAGGGGGCATCTGGTAGGATTTCTCACACAGGGTAGCTGGATGGCAATTTTGGAAGAATCAGAGAGAGGGAAGACTAGAGCTGGATAGTTTATTTTCAGGGCTACAAGATGAAAATGTGGGCCCTTTATTCCAAAAAGCAGGAAAAAAATGCCCCAGAAGGTGCAGGCTGAAAAACCTTTCTTCCACTTTTTTGTTATTGTCATGGCATTTTAAAACTTACTATTTAACGTCATTCTAGTAAAGAAAAAAACTTTTAGGGGCCGGCCAAATAGCTCAGCGGATTAAAGCACCTGCAAGGAGGCGCAGGGGCTGGGTTTCGATCCCAGGGCCTGCCGGGCCAGCCCTGGCCCCCAGGGTGTGCTGAGACTGCAATTGAGACTGGGCGTGGTAGTGTGCACCTGTAATCCCAGCTCTTGGGAAGCTGTAAGCAGGCGGATCACTACGAGTGCGATCTAGTAGTGAGACCCTGAACACCCTGTAGACCCTTCCCTAAGAATAAAAGAAAAAAATACTGAAAAAGAAAAAAAAATCTTTTAAATTATTAGTACAGATTTTATCATTCATCTTTATATTGTGCTAAATTCATTTTCAGTGCATATTTTTAGTGCAATAGCATTTAACTCATGTACAAAATATAATATTCATATTTTGTAGCTCTTATATGCCCATGTGTTTTGTCTGTAGTAGAACAATGGAAACAGAACAAAACTGTTTTTATATCACTTTTTTGGTACTTGAAATTAAACCCAGAGCCTTAAACAGAGCTGTGTCTTCAATACCCTTTTCAAACTTTGAGACAGGGTCTCTCAGAGGCACCAAGTTTCCCAGGCTTCTTGACCTGTGTGCATCCTTCTACTACTACTTTTGGAACACCTGTGATAAGAAGAACTGAAAAGAAAAGGAACAGCGGGCTGCCCTCACTTTCTCTTTCCTTCTGTGTCAGCTTTTTCAGAGTAGGTGGCTAGCTAATATGGGGAAGTAACATGAGGAAGAAAGCAGGCAGAAAAGTTGCTCAGTTGTTGCCTTCTTTCTATGTTCAAAGCAAGTTCTGGTTCTAATGGAAAGTTTGGTCTCTTAGGGTTGTCAGTGGCCCCACTTCCTCAGTTGTAGATGAAATATGCTTACTTGGTACTTGTTTTCAGTTTGCTGAAGTCCCACACACTGTGGGTGCTCTGGAGTTCCATGTTCATTGAGAATCTTGTATGTAAATAGAACATTAATGAAGTGTGGGCATGGATGTGTAGATTTATGCACGTGTTCCATTGGCCCCTCAGGCCTCCCTTACAAAACACAACTTCAAAGAACAATGATGAGAATTTCAATGGTGATAGCATGGCATTTAACTATGTGCTGACTCAAAGCCCCAGTCCCTTCTGAGTCCTGTGCACTCTGTCAGTATAAATCACATGCCCATGAAGCCAAGGAAAGAGCTTGACTCTTTGGTGGTTCAAGCCTAGAGCATGTTGAGGTATAGGTAAGATTGTGTATAGAGGAAAAGAATATGTAATATGTCTAATATTTATTAAATATGTCTTTCTTCCATATACTGTCCTAAATACTGTACACACCTTTTAAAGTTTGACCAGAAATATTGTGAAATGGTATTATTATGTATTCCATTTTCCAGATAGGGAAGATAAGATGGGAACATCAAATCATCTGCTCAAGATCAATCCCAGTACTAGTGTGGCCAAGGATATATTTGTTTTGTTTTGCAGAGTCATGCTTAGTCATTGAATTTCCCAGGCTCTGCTCAAACTTGTGATCTTCTTGCCTCAGCCTCCCAGAGTGCTGTGATTATAAATGTGAGTTGTTGTACTTTTTTCTTTTTGGCAGAACTGGGATTGAACTCAGACCCTGGCGCTTTCCAGGCAAGCGCTTATTCTACCGAGCCATCTCCCCGGCCCCCAGTTGTTGTACTTTTAATTGCATCATTACACAGTTTGCATGCAAGAGAGGTAGACGTGAGACTGGCACACACAAAAAGTGAGTATGTTCTAGGAGTCGTGAGATAACTTCCTAGCTCCTTGTGTTTAAGATTCTATTCCCTGAGACAGTTAAAAGAAACCTAAAAATAATCATGCATGCCACTGGCTAGAAAATTCTTGAATCCCATTTTTTTTTTCTGTGTTTTCCAACTGGAGGTAGAGAGTCTGAGGGCCCAAGGCAGGAGCTATACTCTGCAAGCTAGATGCAGTCTGGGTCCCTTAATCACCATTAGAGGAGAACTGTGTACTCAAATTGAACTATTACAGCGATTGAGTAATCAACTTCTTTTGTATTAAGTCACTGAAATGTGAACATTTATTCCTTGCAGTTGCAGCAGTATTAACATACCCATCAACCAAGCCAAACCTCATCACAGCATAAATCATCTTTCTTTAAATAGATACAGTGAAAATGATGAAATAGACCTATGTGCGTCAACACAGAAAAAGTTCCAAAATAAAACGTACTAAAAAGCTGTAAGTTCAGAGGGAAAAGTTTTTAGCTGATTTGTGGTAACATAGAGCAAAATAGGTTTAATCCCAAGTATTCCATTCGATGGCTTACCTTTTATGTACTTGTATAATCACCATTATCAACAAACTTTTAAAAAACTCCCGCTAATGCAGAAACTTTCTTTGTACCATTTCTGCCAATAATTGCTACAATTTGCCAGAGACATCCACTACTTTGACTACTATCATCATTTTGTTAGATCTTGAACTTTATATAAATGGAATCATACAGAATGTTCTTTCTGGTTATCTGACTTATTCACTCAATGTAATGTTTTCCAGGTAAATCTACACTGTTGTGGGTTAGAAAGATCCAAAGTTTTGTTTCATATTCCATTATATAAATGTCATAATTTGTTGATTCATTCTCAGATTAATGGACATTTGGTGTTTCCAGCTTGGGATAATTAAAACAGCTATGAACATGTGTGAACAATTCCTTTGTGGATACATGTACTCATATCTTTTGGGCATATGCTTAAGGGTAGAATTTCTGATTGTATATTAACCCTGAATTATTCTGTCAAAGCACACTCTGAGGTACTAGCACTATTTTCAACAATTAGAAGATGATCAATTAGCATTTGCTGAATTCAGTTCATTACACTAATCACAAATAAAATATTCAAGGTCACATGGAGTTTAACATGGGTAAATATTCAGCAGTACAAGTATGAAAATGTTCAAAATAATCAATATTCAAAATGACTATTGCCTTGTGTAGCAATTAATTACAACTTTCACTTGCAGCTGCAAATCATCTCTTATGAACTAACCCAAATCTTTAAAAGTCTGTGCAGAAACAAAAATGGTGAAGAATTAAAAAGCGTCAAGAAAAAGTGGAATGGGAGACAGGAAGGTAAAACTACCAAAATATTTTCAAATTAAATTTTAATTTCCAGGTATTTAAAACTTAAGTTTAAGATAAACTTAGTACCTGAAAATTGGATTATAATAATATATGTCCATTGTGAAAGTATACTATATTGTTAACTTTTTGTTAATCACAGAACAAATGTAGTGGTTCCAAACATGTCTTCTGGGGGCCAGGGAGATGGCTCAGTAGAATAAGTGCTTCCCTGGCAAGCACAAGGGCCTGAATTAAATTCCTGGTTCTGGAAAAAAAAAAAAAGGTGGTGGTCAAAACATGTCTCCCCAAAACGTGTCAATTAAGTGTACTTTTATTTATTTAATTTTTAATTATATTGAAAGATATCTGCTCTATTTTTTTTTTAATTGGGAGGGTAGGGGACTGGGAATCAAACTCAGAACCTCATGCTTGTGAGGCAGGCACTTTACCACTGAGCTAAACCCCTAACCCTGCTATGGTTTGAATATGGCTTCTCATTGGAAGCCTAGACCCCAGTGTGACATGGTATTAAAAGATGATGGAGCTTTTAAAAGGTCAGAATAATGGGAGTTACTTTGGTCACTGGGGACACTCCCTTCAGAATCAATTAATGTAGTTCAGGGAGATGGCTCAGTGGAATAAGCACTTCCCTGGCAAGCACAAGGGCCTGAGTTCAATTCCTGGTTCCACAGGGGGAAAAAAACAAAAAAAGAATCAATTAATGTAGTTCTTATGGACATTTGGAGTTTCTCATGGGATTCTGGTTAGTCCACCCAAGAGGAATTTGTTATAAAAAAAGCAAGACCGACTTTTTCCTACTCTTTGGTCTTCTCTCTCTCCTTGTGATTTTTCCCTCTCTCATGTGCTCCTGTCACAGTGCTATTTTTCCATGGTGTGGTAGAGCCAGGAAGGCTCCCACCAGTGGCTGACCCCAAGGGACTCCCCATCCTTGGACTTTCAACCTCCAAACCCATGAACTAAATAAATCTCTTTTATTATAAATTATCCAACCTTGGCTATGATAGCAACAGAAAATGGGCTAATGTAAGTTCAAAAATAGAAAAGTGATTTCAAAAATTTCAGTGAAAATATCCTTCCTGTTTAGGAAAGGAATAAAGCAAATCTTCCTCATTTTTTATAGAATAAACTCTAGTACATCTAGATACAATAACACATGCAATTCAATATTATACTTATGGGCTATTTTCAGATTCTTAAAATCTTTGAATGAGTCATATCCTCAATGACAGTCATAAATTCTAATTTGCTTGTCAGTTAAATCAGATTGAATTTGAGAGCAGCTTAGGTCTTCTTGAAATTTTTTTCATCTATTGAAACTATGACATCTCAGAAATCAGCAAGACCCTACCCATCAGAGGTTCAAAGGTACAAAGCTATAAATCTCTCATTTAATATTTATTTTATTTTAAAAATAACATTAAAATGACACAGAATTTAAAAAAACAAGATGGTAGAAAATCAACAGTGTTGGTTATATTGCACATACTATCTTCACAGTAGTTGTTCAGATTACCAGATATAAGCATGCAAAATTTGCCCAAAAATTAAGCATTAACTGTTCCTTTCCATAAACCAATAAAACTAGTAGCACAATTATCTTAGCTATCTAGTATATATGTATATTTTTTTTCTGTTCTTTCTTTCTTTTCTGCTTTCTCATCCTACTTGGTTTTTCCTTTTGAGCAGCTTCTTTCCCTTCTACAATATCTATTGTATCTTTTAGATTTTATCTGCTCTTTTAGGTTCTTACACTAGGGAGACAATATGATGTTTAGACATTCCTGTCTGGTTTATTTCACTTAAGAGTATTGTTTCTAGTTGCATCAATTTATCTATAAAAGCCTTGCATTTGTCTTTCTTTGTAGTGGAGTAATACTCCATTGTATAAAAATATCATATCTTTTGTATCCATCCCTCAGGTGATGTGCATTAGGGCTGCTTCCAAGATGTAGCTATGACAAATTGTGCTGTTATAAACATGGATGCACATATGTCACTGTGGTGTGATGTTTTCAGTTCTTCTGGAAAAATACCCAGAAGAGGAATAGCTGGGTCAAATGGGACCTCTAATCCTAGTTTTTTGTGGAATCTCCACACTGATTTCCAGAGTGGTTATGCCACTATATACTTCCACCAACAGTGGAGAAGGGTTTCATTTTCCCCATAGCCTCACCAGCATTTGTTATTGATTGATTTCTTAATGATAGACATACTTTCTGGGGTAAAATGGAATCTCAGCATTGCTTTAATTTATACATCTCAAAGAGCCAATGATGTTGAACATTTTTTCATATATTTATTTGCTATTTGTATTTCTTTATCTGAGAAGTGTGTTTTCAGCTCACATGCCCACTTCTGTATTGGGCCTTTGAAATTTGGGGGCCTGATTTTTAAAAATTATTTGTTCTAGACAGATGTCATTTATCTGAAGAACAGTTGGCTAAAACTCTTTCCCAATTTATGTTTTTTTTTTTTTTTTTTTTTTTTTTTTTTTAGCAGAACCAGGGATTGAACTCAGGCCCTTTTCCTTGCCAGGGAAGCACGTATTCCACTGAGCCATCTCCCCAGCCCCATTTTTTTTTTATTCTGCTGGTAAATTCTTTTGACATGCAAAATTTTTTCAGTGAGATGAGATCACAGTTATTCTTTGAATTATTTCTTGTGGAGTTTGGTTTTTGTTTTTGAACTCTCTTCCTACCCCTGTTTCTTCAAGATTTCTACCTACTTTCACTTCCAGTAGATTTAATGTTTCTGTTTTAATGATTAGATTATTGATCCATTTTTATTCTAGTTTAGTTGATGTACATGGAACTAATTTTAGTCTTCAGTATATGGAAAGCCAGCTTTTTCAGAATCACTTATTAAAGCGGCTATCTTTCTTCCAATGAACATGTTTGTCCTGTTTGTCAAAGATAAGGTGATTGGGCAGGCCAAATAGCTCAGTGGACTAAAGCACCTGCTTAGGCAGAACACAATGGCTGGGGTTCAATCCCTGGCATGCTGTGCCATCCCCACCCCTGGAGCACGCTGAGACAGTAATTGAGACTGGGAGTGGTGGTGTGCACCTGTAATCCCATGGCTTAGGAAGGTGAAAACAGGAGAATCACTACAAGTCCAATCTGTGTAGTGAGATCCTGTAGAACTTATACTAAATACATTTTTTTAAAAGATAAGGTGACTGAGTGTCTTTGGAGTTGTGTCTGCATTTTCCAATCTGTTTCACTGATCCTCAGGTCAGGGGATCATACTTTTTATGGGAGTAGTTTTGTGGTATAATTTGAAGTTAGGGACTATAATGCCTCCTGTCTTTCTTTTGTTGCCCAGGATTGATTTTGCCATTCTAAGTCTCCTCTGGTTCCAGATAAATTTTAGCAATATGTCATCTAGATCTGTGAAGTATACTAATGCTATTTTTTTGAGGGATTACATTGAATCTATATAACAGTTTTGGGAGTATGTCCATTTTCACAATGTTGTAAATTTTAAATTCGAAGAAAGTCTCTGGAATACCTGCTCAAGAAGGACCTCTTAGGGAATTAGTTCCCCAGGATTAATTTCACTGTAGTCAATCATCCTGGCACTTAGAGACTAATAGAACCATGTTCAGGGTGGCCCAGTTACTGTTCGACCTGGAAACCAACTTTGGAATTTTTAATGATGTTGACTTTATTGGTATGGAGAATGCAAGTGTTGTGGGGTAGGGGAGGCCTCCATCCAGATTTCAGAGGAAGATCTGGAAACCAGGAAAAGACCCACTAAGAAGGTTGTGTAGGAAACTATGGGAAAGATACAAATGGATACCTCCAGAAAGATGGATATGCCAAGAACACGGAACACCTGCTGGGCAAAGCTGTAAAGTGAGGGTAGCCAGCACATGAGAGAGCCTATGTGGGCTAAAACCAGCAAGGCCTCATGTCTGTGGCTACCCATACCCTTTAGTTCTTTAGAGTGCATATCTCACCACTAGATGGCCTGGCTACAGAGTATAAACTTAGAAAATTTAATGTTTGCCCTGCTGAGGTTTGGTCATGCTTTCTTTTGAGTCCTTTCTATCCCTTTATTTAGTCCTCTTATTTTTGAATGGAAATGTTTAACCTACCCCATTGTCTGTTGAAAATATTTAACTTTCCTTTTGAGTTTTATGGGAGCTCACAGCTAAGACTACTATGTGTCTGAGAGATGACTTTGGAGTTGAACTTTTTGGCATTGCTTAAAATGTTAAGACTTTGGAAAAACATAAAGATGGACTAAATGCATTTTACCTAATGAGATGGACATGAGCCTTTGAAAGACGCAGAGTGGAATTTTATGCTTTGACCTAAAACGTCCCCCCAAGAGTCTTATGTGTAGTGGGTGGGGGAAGGGGGCTTTGGGGTTGTGATTGCACCCTGAGGGCCCATACTCATCAGTGAATTGGTCCATCGATAAATAATTCTTGGCCAAGTGTGCTGTTAGGAGACGTGACCTGTGCTACATCTTTGGAGGATATGTGTCCCTTCCTGGTTCACTCTTCCATCTGGTTGTAGCTGCTATGCAGTGAGTAGCTTTCCTCTTTTATTCCCTTCCTCCATGATGTCTCTGCCTTCAAACTAGCCAATCATGGACTGCAATTTTGAACAAATTAAACCTCCCTTCCTTTCAGTTATGGATGTCAGATATTGTGTCTTACAACAAGAAAGCTGACTAATACATAGCCAATATAGGTCTTTTTGAAGTCTTTTTTCATGTGTCATAGCTCTTTCAAAATAAAACTCATCTTGCCTTCAGTTTACAAAGCGTTGTGTAAAGTATTAGTGATGCACCTCCTACAAAAACCTGTAAAGCATACTTTGAACATCTATCAGTGATACATATGGGGTAAATCAAATCCAAAGTTAGTCTAAGAATGGTCTGAGTTACCATTATGTAGACTGAGAGCAAAACTCTCCCCTGTCATTTGTACAGGTAATATGCTAATTAGAAATTTCATTTCTAAGTTCGTGTCCTTTCTTATCAGTATGATTTCAGCATGTTGCTTAGTTTTTCCAAGCTTTAGTTTCTTCAACTTCAAAAATGAAGAAAATGTACCTACTTGATAGGGCTGTTGTGAGGAACCTATGACAACTGATAGATAATATGGTATGTGATGCATGGCAAAGAGTAAGTGGTTAATGAATGTGATCCTCATTAATATTTTGAAACAAAGGTAATTTATGATATCTGAAAATTTAGAAAAATGGAAAAAGTAAAAAGGTACTTTTTTATGACCTAGAGTGGCCACAACTCTTATAATTCCAGCACTTGGGGAGTTGAAGCAGGAAGATTACCATTAGTTTGGGGCCAGACTGGGTCCCAGAGTGAGTTCAAGGCCAGCTTGAACTGCATAGTGAGAACCGGTCTCATGAAACCAACTACCTCAACAAGCTATTCCAGACTGAGAATGAAAACAAGCAGCATAGTCAAAATCATTCCCTCCGTGATAGCTACATGTCATCCGACAAGATATAAATTCTCTGAAAAAGGAGAGAAAGCCTTATCTTTGGTAAAGATGAGCATAAATCCAAATATATGGCTGAAGCAGGACTTGCAGAGACACTCTTCTTAAGAGTTTCAGCCTTAAGCATTGGTCTTCTGGAGAATGTGATTCAATTCTTAGAGAATCTTATGAATATTTCCCTATAGCATTTCCTAACTGCTGTTAAACTCTAAGTTGGAATGCCTGTATCCAACATCCAGTTTCTACAATCCCTGGAATATATTTTTATGACACAGGAAATAATAAAGTCACTTAAAAATCTCCAAATGTTGAATTTAGAACCAATCATATATGAGTACACAATTATGTGTATATACTATTGGCCTTGTGGTTTCTTTCCTGGTCCTCCCATCCACATAAATACATGCAAGAGGTTGGAATACATGATTCCCACAGCTTTCCTAGTGCTTATTTTCTAAAATCCTATGCAATTCCATTCCACTCAGTAGTCAGAGAAGGTTCTTTATTTTATTGAGTCCCCCTTTTCTCTCTTTCTTTCCTTTCTTTCTCTTTCTTTCTTTCTTTCTTTCTCTTTCTTTCTTTCTTTCTTTCTTTCTTTCTTTCTTTCTTTCTTTCTTTCTTTCTTTCTTTCTTTCCCTGAGTTCTTTTTTTAAGAATGGATCATTTGCTTTACTTAGGAGCATTATAGCTAATTTACTGAGTATTAATTTTCATATGTTTAAAATTTTTGTTAGTATGTTTGTGACACATGATAATTACTTTCCTCTTGGGGAATTAATGCATTTATATATCCCACCTTGATCATATTTGCTACCCTTTCAATTGTTTATTAAGTGAATGAATAAACTAGAATTTAGTATTTTAAAGCAAAATTGGTTATTTTCTACCTTATGGGGTAAAGTGAAATGGACGTAAGTTCTATGTATAATGGCAGTTTCTTTTGGGATGTCAGAGCGCAGTTTATTTGTTTTTATGATTTTAATAGCATTTCCCATTTGATGTATAAGTCAAGTGACAGGAAACTTCTATTTCATTGGTTGAGTTTATTATGGATTGAACTTACCACCAACTTTGTCTTTAATATGAAAGATGAGAGAATTTGTAAATTCAGGTCATGATAGACTCTTTTTTAGTATTTCTTCCAGTGATTCCTCCTCATCCTTCTACTTATTCATAACATTTTTAAATGAAGTGTATTCCTTCACTTGAGGAAACTTGATATTTCTAAAGATGATGATGAACATTTCTTCCCGGTTAATTTTCTTTAGTCCGTTTACAATCCCTGTTAGGTGGCATTCATTCATTCTGCTAGATCACATGACATAAAGCTACTTCTACTACGATGTGTCTCACTCCTACCATTCTTTGTCTACTTCTACTTCCAGGCCTTAATGTAGTATATGAAAGAAGGCTTTATAGTTACTGAGGCTACAGGAAATTCCAGCAGTGAGAAATGATTTTTTTTTAAATCTACATTATTTCAATACCATAGTTAATTTCCCAGAGTCACAGGGTTTTTCTTTTTTAAAATTAAAAAAAAATCTTTTATTTATTTGGTACAGCGTCTCACTATGCAGCTCAAACTCATAGTGACCCGCCTGTCTCAGCCTCCTCAGCACTGGGATTATAGGCTTGCACTACCATCCCCAGTTTCAGTGGCTGGCATGGCATATGGTATCCGGGGATCAAATCTGGGGATCAATCCTGGGACTTGTGCTTGCCAGGCAGGTGCTTAGACTGCCAAGCTATCTCCCCAGCCCCCATATTTTTTTCTTAAGCTATAAAATGAAGAAAATTTTCATTGCTAAGATGATAAACTAAAAGCATACATTTAAAATATTGATCAAAATGCCTGAATCTTGGGTGATCCGTAAAGCTTAATTTTCATTTTCTTCCCACAACTGATCCTTACTTTGGAGTAAAGCCTAAAGTTTTATGACCAATGGTAAGTAAAAAATGTAAAGCGGTGGTAAATGAAACAGAGCTGCCTCAATAGAGGCTATGTTCTTGTGAGTTGGCCTTCCAGCCCTGGGCTCCATTACTTACTGTATGCTTTCTGGAGCTTAGAAAATCTGTTCTTCTATTAGAAGTGTAACTGTGAAGAGAAAAGAAAGAAGCATTTGCAGAGGGTTGGATTTTCTGAGCTCATTTCACTTGTGGTGTGAATATGTAGGACCTGTGTTTTTTACATCATTAAATTGAACTTTGAGGATGTAATGATATAAGAAATGTTAAAAACAGCTCCCAGCAGAACATTTTATCTGGGAAAATTTACAGATACAGGAGTCACATTGAAACAATGTGTATTGACTTAAGAAAGCATAGATCCTTCTGTAAGCCAAAAGCAAAAATTTAGACTAGGAATTTATTCATTTATTCTGGTGTTGGAACCAAAATGAGGGCATCTTCATAAGTACAGCATGATAATAAACAAGTTTCCTCTTCTTGACTTTTGGTCCCTCGTTTAAGCCAAACTCCTTAATTCTCCAAGTTTTCCTTTTAACTATTTCTAATGTGAGCCTTGTTGCGACTATAATTTGACTGAAAGCTGGACCTGGGTGGACCCTGAAGGCCCTAACCAATGAAAGAAATCCTTTTGCTATACTACTTGTAACACTAGCACTCTCAGAGGCTGAGGGAGGAGGTTTGCAAGTTTGGATAGATCTTGGGGGATGTATCAACTTAGCAAAAGACCCTGTTTTAAAATGAAAGGGCCTGCAGATGTAACTCATTGTGAATGCCATGAGTTCAGTTCAGTTTCTAGCGCACGTGTGCAGTCGTTCACACACACACACATTTGCACATAATTCATCCTTTGGTGATTAATAAGAAACATGATCTGCCAGTCTAGCTATGGCTATTAGGAAATTAATCTTTACTACTCTTTTAGTGCAAGTTCATTTCTGCCTGAAAATTTCTGTACCCATGAGTCTGTGGGTTAGTTAGGCAATTTCTTAATTTGGGATTGGATGATCTGTGATCATCTTATAAGTTGGTGGGATGGTTAGTCTGGGATGCCTCAGCAAGGAAGGGTCAGCTTGGTTCTTCATGGTCTCTCATTTTCTAGCAGGAGATCCAAGGTTTCTTCATTTGGTGGCCTCAGGGCCCAAAGACTGGCAAGAGAGCAGGCCTCTGTATGCCAGTACTATTTGAATTTCTATGCCACGTTTGCTAAAGTTTCATTGGCTAAAGCATGTTACATATTCAATCCAGATTGAAGAGAAAGAGAACTAAGGTCTAGTTCTTGAAAGGAGGATCTTCAGTGTTGTGTTGCTAGGACATCTTTGGAAACATGAGCCAAACAAATGCCTTGAGAAGTTTAAATGAAAACAATCATAAACTAATTTTATGTTTCTCTTACAAAACACTCAAGTCTAGGTACTTTGTAAGGAAAAGAGATTCATTTAGATCCTTGGTCTGGAGATTTAAGAATATATACTTGGCTGTGGTGAGGCTTCGTAGTGTATAGCTTCACCATGGTGTGAGCATGTGCAGAAGAGATACCATGGCAAGACAGAAGGCTTGACAGTGTCACAGGACATGCCAAGTTCACTTATAACACTTTGCTCATATGATACTTCAGAGAGAGTAAGAACTACCTTAGGAAAGCATTAAATACTCATAAAGATCTAACCATCTGCCACTAGACCCCATCTACAATATCCCCAGCACTGGTGTCTTAGCTTTCAACACATGACACTTTGGGGATACAAACCAGATCCAAACTGTAGCAGGTCATTTTCTTTCCCCTTTGGGAATTGAGCAACATCTTCAAAGGGATCCCCGGCTATCTCCGGTCCCTTGCTCAGTTTAAGGGCTTCATCACATAACAGGAAGTTTTCTGTATCAGTATGAGTCAGAGCTTCTGCGCAGTGCTTCAGAAGTTGGTACAAAAATCTAAGAGCAAAGGCCATCGTACATGTGTGGCTGTGAAGTAGTCCTGGCTAAACTGTGTCACACAGAGACAGCTTGGAGTCCATCCTCATTATATTACATGCACTGGGAAAAAAGAGACAAAAAAATCAGTTATATTTGCATATACAGTGAAACAATGGCATCAGAATGTATTCCCCTAATCACAGAAAGGGAATGGATTCAAGCTTTGATGATCTCAGTTCTTTTGACAGTAATATACCTTGAGTGAATAACTTTGACCTCACCTTTACCACAGTCATTTGGTACAATATCAGGATCAGATACCAGGCTCTGGAAAGATCATGGTGGACAAAGTAAATTAATCTCTTCTGTTGTGATGTTTTGGGTCTAGTGAGGTAGACATTTCAAGGTACATCCAAATAGATATATACATAGACAGATAAATACATAAACTAAGATATGCAAAGAAGGTAAACAAAGCCTAAGAGAGGGCATTAGGTGAAGGTATTTAATTTAGACCAAATATTCACAGATGATCTCCTTGAGAAACTGATATTTCAGCTAAGAATTGAGGGATGAGAATAGAAAGATCCTATCATTTAGAACAGAAAAGTCAGAGGTAAATTAGGATGGACTAGGGCAATAGCTAATCTAGAATTAAGTCATAAGAGAATGCACCAGAATATATACTGAAAAAGAAGAAAACTAACACATTATTAAAATATGTAAAATGTTTTATCTTGAAACCCCATCCAAATTTTTCAGTTGTTTTCCTTTTATCATATTGGATTCAAACAAAAAACAGTTTAAGAGGACATCTGCTTTAAATTACATTGTTTTAGAGGCTGTGCTTCATAAACAAAATAAAAAACCAGAAGTATAGCATAAACTTTCAAAAGTTAAAGGCCACGCTTAATCATCAACTTATGAACTATTAGAAACAGAAGAACAAATTTCATGGGGTCTGTCAGTGCCACATCGTGAGTTTACAGTCTGTTGAAATTAGGAATAACAAATAAAATAATTTGTAGGAACTAATGAACCAGTGGGCAGGAATCACTGTGTTGGAATGCTTTGTGTAATATATCTCAACCTAGGTTGAGTTCCTCCACTGGAGTTAGTATACTCAGTTGTTTCCACCAGTATTCATGTTCAGAACAGGAATCTTGGCCCAAGTTTGTCATTCATAGCACTACTGACATTCTGAGCTTGGTAATTTCTTGCTGTGAGGAGCTGTATTAATATTAGACGAAGTTGAGCAGCATCCCTGGCCTCTACCCACTAGATGCCAGTAGAACACACATGCCCTCAGGTTGAGACAAAAAAAAAAAAAAAGTTTACAGATTATTCCAGCTGTCCCCTAGGGGGCAAAATAATCTCCAGCTGAAGACTTCTATTCTTACCTTCGGATATCAGAGAATATGAATTTTGCTGCTGCTTCTTAGTGACTGTAGATTAGAAAAATTCTTAGTGACATCTTTTAGTATCTTGTGCAGGGTGGAGAAAAATAATCAGGCTTACTAATGACTTAGCTTATCTAGTTCTATCTGTCCTAACACAATGTAATTAAATTAGAACCTTAATGTTTTCCTCAGAATTGGGAAAAAATAAAAGGTTAAACGCATGACATTTCTGTGATTGTATTATTACAGAAATGTCCACTGAACAGATAGGAATTTACCAAATGTAAAATGATTTCCTGCAAATATTGCTGCATTTTTTTTTTTTTAAAAAGGGCATTCACTAATTTTGAATCACTTACAATTAGTACTCCTGTTATGGTTTGTGTCTAGTTGTCCCTCCAAAGCCTCATGTGGTCATGGGGTAGACCTTTAGAAAGGTGATTAATTCATGATCCAATGCTGGGATTATGGGTGTGAGTGCTGCTGGGATTATGGGTGTGAGAGCTACATCTAGCCTGGGGCAGAGAACCCGGATGCAGTATGTAGACAGGAGAGAAGCTTGCTCTCTGCCTCTGCCTCTGCCACCGCTGTCGCTGCTCCTCCCTTTGCTTTTTGCTGTTTCCTGTCTCCATGAACTGCTGCCCTCTGCCTTGTGCCACTCTGCCTTGGAGCCAGCCAAAATTGTGAGTTAAATAAACCTTTCCTTCCTTGATTTGGGATGTCAGGTATTTTGTCCTAGCAACCAGAGATAGGTAGCTGAGACACCTCCCAAAAAATGGAGCAAAGGAATCTAATAACCTAGACAATGCATAATACCCCTAGAATACCTTATAATAAGGTATCTGAATATGTTATAATACCATCACTTTGTTCCCCTTAATGAACATTCCAGAACAGAGTCATTGTATTTAAATTTGGAATTTAGTACTTTCTCATGTGGCATGCATACATGGCACTCTGTTGCTCAGTGGAAACATTGCAATATAAAGTTATTTAAATTGTTAATAATATAGTAACAAATAATTTAATCAGGTTAAAAGGATTTTTAAAAGGTTCATTTTCTCAGGTTGTTGATGAGACAAAGTGAGATGTACTAACTGCTACGGCCAACATCATAATATCATGAGAAGGGCCTGATTTACACAATGGAGGTTAGCTGCCCAATGATGATAAATGAGCATGGAGTTGATAAGGCGCCTACATGACCTATGAGCAGTTAGCGAAGTGTTTACATCAGAAATAAAAGACTCTGTCAATGGAACAGTTACAGGTCATTAGGAATGACAAATGAAAAATCTGTCTGACCCTGGCATAGGCCATGACTAAAGAGACCTGCTAGCCCTGGGAAACAAGTGTAAATCAGATAGTCTCTCAAATAAAGCTGGAGAATTGTTAAGAGGGCCCTCACTAATAGGCTGTCACTGAGGGAAAGAAGATGTGGAACAAAGACATGATGTAAAACGAGACTTATTTTTTAGTTTCCTCTGGATTCCTTTCTATTTAACACATTTTCCCATCTATCATCAAGAATTATGCCTGTAACAATCAATAGCAATGAAATATTAGAGCTTCTAAGACTTGCATACCAAAATACATACAGAGAAGTTCACAACATTGAGCTTATAACAATATTTAATTGAATATTTAATTGAATTAAAGGAATATGCTCAAGTAGAATATAGAGCATTATGCTGTTTCATCTACCATTTGTAGCAATCTTTTTGTCAGTCGCTGTGATAAGACAAACACAATTTGCTCTGAAATGTAAATGACAACTGAATCATTTTCTTTTCTTTGCATTGGGGATCAAACCCAGGGCCTCCTGAGTGTGAGGCTAACACTATACCATTATATCCCCAGCCCAGTTGAGCTTTGTTATAACATATATCAGCTATGGAGGCCAAAGGTAAGTACTTTTACTCTTCTGAAACCCAAACCAAAGAGAAGGCATTCTCCGAGACCCTAAAGCCAAAGCCCATAGGTGGTCTTTTGTGTTTTCCAATGGTCTGTTTATTCTTTCTGCATTTATATTTCTTGCCAGGTTCTGTTATCCAGTCTCCCATACTTTTGAAGAGCTGCACAGGAGTCTAAGAACAGGTTAAGAGTCATGTGGAAGCATGAGGGCAGTGAAGAGTGTTGTTGGGAAATCATTCTGTTGTTTTTGCAGGGAAGACCCTGAGCCCCAAGCCAGTCACATGTTGACACCGGATGTTATGCCACACTGGCATAGCAGGTGACCATGTGTATCAGAGACCATAAGAGATCTTGAGCGAAGGGAGCTTCAGAGTCTACCCTGTGCCATATTCTTGGCTTCCCAATCCTTTCTTTAATATATCTGTCAAATGTTCTTGCCTCGCATTAGCAAAAAACAATGATGGCAACATGTTGTACAATCAAGAAAGCATAAGACAAGACTAAGGCCAGTACAAACAAGAAACATCCACCCAGGATGGGAGCTATCCATTAATCATTGAGTTCAACACACTTTGGTATGGCCTGGTGCGCCTTTCGAGTATGATCTACACGTGCATTATTTTTGCTGCTTACTAATCTAGCAATCACAACAATGAAGGAAGTAAAGTTTACCTTGCACTTATTCTTAAGTGGCCATGCTACCTTCTAAGTTTTACCAGGGAATTTATGGAATCTATGGCAGTTGTTTTGATAAAAAGTTCCAGAAGTATTGTTCAAGTCAATTTAAAATTCTTAAGTCAAAAGTTCCTACTTCCAAAAAAAAGTTCCTACTTCCTCATCCCTTCTGAATTCAAGATAAACTAGTATATGACTTCAGTTTTGAAAAAAAAGGTTCAATGTGCTTAAGAATCCCTGTTCACTGAGATAAGAATAAAAATGATATGTTTTTAAATACTTTCACCAAAAATGAATTAAAATGAGAGCATGTCCCATATGAGGTCAGTTCCCTTGTATGGAATATCAGTGAATTCCCCTTGTATGGAAAATTAGTGAATTTTCCAGAGGTTCCTTACAGGAAGTAACTGTAGATCAGAGATTGTCAACCTGAGCTCCTCAAATCTGTCCTCATATCACCTGTGAACCTGTTAGAAATGTAGTCTTGGAAGAGGACCAGCCATCTGTGCAGCAATAAGCCCTCCAGCCCATTCTGTGCACACTGAGGTTTGAGAAACAAATACAATCAAGCTATCCTGTTCAGTCTCCCTATGGTCCTTACTTAATAATTGTGATAAGGACTATGATTTTAACAGGTAACTGTCTGAGCACTTCACCATACACTTAAGCCGTATTCTAAATACTATAAGGCATTATGCCACTGTATCACTTTATTTTCACTAAAATCCTCATTAGAAACAAAGGATGCTCATTCCCAGGTTTGGGGTGAGATAATTAGATGGAAGAAAAGTAAATAACTTGCCCAAGGTCAACCAGTAATTTGTGGAGTTGGCCTAACTCCATCAATTAACTCCCCAAGTGTAGTTAATACACACATCCACCCACGTGCAGATGCACAGGCACGCTTTTCTTTTTTTCACCATCATGACATACTACCTTCTAGAATCAATAACAAACAAATCTCCCAATTTAAATTTTATTTCCATTTCACAAAATTACCTTTGTCCTTAGGACCTAACACAAAGCATTCACTTAGGCCACAGACTAGGCAGCCAACCCTCTGACCTGTCAACCACATCCTGACCTTCCCTTCCAAATGTGTCAGAACTGTGGAACAAAATCTCTGGGATATTTGAGAGTGATTTTTCTCTCATGTGAATGTGCTTTTATCCACTTACTGTATATAAAAATGGACCCTTACCAGAATTATAAACCATAGCTTCAAAGCATCAAGAGATATTCTAAGGTACCTACGTCACTGCAGCTCCTGGTGGGGTACCCAGGTCAGCAATATCAGTGTATTCTGGCTGCTTGCTAATGCTGATAAATCTCAGGCACCACTTGAAGCTGCTGAATCAGAACCCTTATTTTAACAAGATCTCCAAGGGACTGTATGCACAGAAAATTTGAGAAGCACTGGCTTAACTAGATACAACACCCCATTTTACCTGAAGAGACTTAAATTAAGTGACCTATTCAAGGTCACTAATTTAGTTAAACTAGAAATGATTACAAATTGAGAATACTTTTCTTCATGTGCCTGAAGCCTTCAGTGGTGATATAAAAAATAATATTAGCTAAAACCATTGAGAGTTTATTTATGCTGAATATTCTACTGATAACTTTATATGGAGTGCCTAGCATAGATTGTCCTTCACACATCTTATCAATTGAGTGTTATCTCTATTTTTTTTCTACTAGGGGAACTGAGACCCAGAGGGGTTTAAATACCTGCCCTAAATCGTGCAACTTCAACTAGTTAACCTCGAGTTGTAACCTATATAATGATCTCTCTCTCTCTCTCTCTC
>NW_004524635.1:4585152-4589709 GCF_000260255.1 Octodon degus
CTCTCTCTCTCTCTCTCTCTCTCTCTCTCTCATTGCAAGAGAATAATGTATAAGATGGGGTCATTCTGCTTATCTTTTTCTTGTAATCAATATTTCAGTAATACCAGCCCTTTACTGCAACTGTCTAGAAAAAAAGCAGGTCTCTTGCCTTCTACCCATCTTTTCATCCCTTACAGCATTGTTGTACCCTCTAGTCCTCCTTTTCAACCCCTCTCCCATCACCTTAGCAGACCTAGTTTCCCGTCATTAGGGCTTAAAGGTGAAGTCCCTGCCTACAAAGTTGGAAATGTTCATGTGTGTTGATGGTATAGTGGTGAACATAGAGCCTTCCAGAGTTGGAAAAATCAAGCACTACTGAAAAGGTAAAGGGAAAAAGGCGTGTACAAGAGAGCTATGCCTTAGGCAAGTGAAGTATTACTTGTACCTTCTTGAAAATCCGGCATAGAAGAGGTTATTTCCAGGAAAAACTTTTTTCATCCCAATCAGCATAACATCTGAAATGCAACCTAAGAGTAAGCTGGAAACAGACTGTTATGTTCCAGTATAATTATAAAAGTTCTACTTCTTTATAACACCTTTAAAAAAAAGTGTCTGAATGTTTCAGAGGAAAATGATTTTCCTTATGATGAGCCAGTGCATTTCCTTCACACTATGCACACATATTCCACAACCAAAAATATGGAAAAGGCCCAGGGCTAGAAAACACCTAGATTCAAATATGATTTTTAAGTTTAAATTTGGGTTAACAAGTAGGCATTAGGAGAAAAGGATTTCATTTTCACACGTTTTTTCAGAATTGGACAGTGTATAATAGTCAACGATGTGTAGTTTTGCTGGGGTCACTATGGAACTAGTCAGTAATGACTACTTTGGAAGTGTTGGCATGTGAGTCATAGGTGATACCATTGCACAGACCTATAACATTCCCACAGGAAAGTTCTCTACAATTTCATTGATATCTGAAAGCAAATACAGCCCTGTTATTGATGTTCTTCACATAGTGTGTGCATATTTGATTCCATATGTGCGCACAAATGGACACAGTGAGCCTTAGATTCTAGATATCTTCTGTTAAACTCCAAGTTCCTCAAGGTAAGAAGCCTGCCTTATTTATGTTTCAGTTATACTTATTATAGTAACATGTTTTCTTGCCTTAATAAATGTTTGCTGAGCTGAATACCCCACCTTAACCACATATATCTGGAATTTCTGTTGTGAACTTGATCTCATTGGAAATGGAAAAGATTTGTGGGTTTTGTAAGGCTATAATTTTCAATCTCCTGATTTTTATGATTTTTAAGGACTGACCATAATGCTATATAGTTCTCTGATTTTATTTCTTTGTTTTTTTTTTAAAGCAAAATGAATGAATTGTGATTGAGCCATGGAACCCAGTTGCTTGCATATGTAATAGGGCTTTTAAATTGCCACATAAACACAGCTGCAGTTTTTCAGACTGAAGGCCTCCAGAAACATGTGGATTGTTGGGTGGGGCTATTTGGAGCTCTCAATTTAAGTGCATTCTGAGCTGTGATAGACAATCATTCCATCGTATTTAAATCTCTGGGCAACTATAAAACTAGAATGAGTCAAGTTTTTTTTTTTTTTAATCTATGCACCAATCAAAATAAGCAAGTTTAGCTTCTATTTTAACACTTGACAAGTTATACTTCATGGTGTGTCACTGGCTGTTGCCTTCATGAAGTTACCCGAATGGTCTAAGAGAGCTTATATTTAGATCATCTCAGTGTAGAATTTATTTTAAAAATCAAAGAAATTGATAATAAACCATATCTTCTTGCGTAGTAAGTAACCCCCTGTAGGAAAATAGATGAACATATTTATTTCCATATTTATTTATGTCCACACATACATAAGCATGAATACATACTAAAAGTTCTGTGTGTGAACTTTAGCTTCAAAAGCAATGAACAAAGGTAAAATGTCAAATCCCAGATGCCCATATTGCACAAGAAAAGGTATTTCTATAGAAGCTTATTTGCTGAGTTTGTTAAATTATTAACAAGAAATATGCTTTAGTGATTTAAACTGTGATTTCAGAAGACATAGTCAATGCTGTCTGTTTAACATTCTTAGAATTTTCGAGGTCTTTAAAAGAACTACCGACTGATGGAAAACAGAATTGTATTTCATGTCTTCAGGTTTTTGAACTATCAAACTGTAGTCAATCAAGTCAGGAAAGTTTTACTTAGTAAATGAAATGGAAACTGTTACTGCACCCCAGGGCTAATTCAGTTAATTAAATAGAAAATTTGAATTAGAATCAAAGTTTCCATTTGACCTTTTTCATCTTTAGGAAAGCTGGATTTAGAAGGAAGAGAGGGACAAAAGTCAGGATGGGTAACCTGTATTTATAAATTATCTACTCTGTAGTATAACCTCAGTAAATGATAAATTCGAGTTCTTTGGTCTGGGTAAACAATACTGTTCTGGATTATTTTCTCACATCATCACTTAACAAATTAAATTTAAATACTGTGGATAATCCAAATAACCGTGCAAAATAAACACTATCACAACAGACAAAACCAGAATAGGTAACTTGTCCTTTGATCTCAGGTAGACTTGGAATAGTGATCATAACAGTGAATAATGTTTTGGTTGTTTTACCACCAAAAAAGTTTACAACTGGAAATCAATTACTTTTAAGAGCTTTGTTTTCTGTTTCCCCGAAAGATGTTCTACTTACTTCTAGCATTTTTCACACTATCTTGTTAATGCACATAGCCATAAAAAATTTTCTTTTTTTGTTATATTAATATTTGATTTTCCATGAGATAAATACATTAAATATATAAGAACCAGAAAAACCATCATTTTCTACTGGCTTTAGTCAATCTAACATGAGCAAAGAAGATCACCATAAGAATGCTCTGTGTAAGGGGGGGCCAGGGAGGTAGCTCAGTAGAATAAGCACTTGCCTTGCAGGCTTAAGGGCCCAAGTTCAAACTCCAGTTCCACAAAAAAAAAAAAAAAAAAAAATAAAAATCTAATGAAATTGCAGATATAACTTACTGGAACCAGTGTATTATTTGTTGAAACTGTACTTCCGATTTGATTTGAAACTGTCTCATTGCTATCTGTTTATCAAAAAAAAAAAAAAAAAAAAAGAATGCTCTGTGTCATCAGCAACAAATCAGATATAATCAATACTTCATCCAGAACTGGATGAAATTATAGGGTTACCTGTTAGGTACCCTCCAGTTGTACAGAAGAAAAGTGAGATTCCCAAGATGGAAGCCGCTGACATCCAACTGTTGTAATTCTGCAAAATGGAACATCTGCATATACTTCCGTCTTTCTGGAAACTGGATTGTGTCTGAATATCTTCTTTTCTTCTTTCCATGGTAATAAAATTTTCTACCAGGACATATGGCTGCTCCAAAATGAAAACTTCATTTCCCGGCATTGCTTGCAGCTTCCCTAGCTGTGGTGAATACGCTTTAGGCAGATGTGGTGACTGACTGCCTCTGTGATATTTCCTTATGCACTGTCCCTTCTTTTTTTATTCTTTCCCTTTCCCTGCAGACTGGAACATTTGTAAAGCGGCCAGAACTGGAACATCCATATTTGGGGGTCCCAGGAAGAGAGACTGCTCCCCGAGCAGCAGAAGGGCAGAGGTTTAACTTTTCATGAAGGGTCTTAGAAGTTAGATTTCTAGACATTTGAATGAGAGAAGATGCACAAAGAAAAAAACTTCTTTGTAATTTAAGCACTGTTTAGGTTTTTTTTTTTTTTTCACTCCTATTCAGACCCAATCTTAATTCCTAGTCTGTTGTGCCAGAGCCTGGCACACGGACTGACCTGCAAGGATGTTTAGAACGTGCCTGCGTAATCTAAGAGGCATCCCTGACACCTTTCTCCATTGATATCCAGCACGGCTTTGAGTCCTGTTGGTTTTATCCCCTGATGTCTCTCAAATCTGTGTACTTATCTTTGTCTCCCTCCACCCCTATGACCTGAAGCTCTTGCCTTGTCTTGCCCAGATTATAACAATTTCCTCTGCTAAGTCTAAAATGTACTTTTGTTTCTTTTATAAAAAGATCCCAGATGGGTTTTTGACATATCCTATAGGCCTCATTTCTCTGGTTTCATTTCACCTTTTTTCATTATTTTCACTATCTGGGATCCTTATTTTCCATCCTACCTCTACTCAGAATCTTCAGTCCTTACTTTAACTCTCCCTCAGAATGACTGGTCTCTTTGCAGAGCATTTCCCATGGATTCTTACAGCACCACCTCCTTTTCTCCATGTGCATTTAGTACCCTGTGTCTCCAATAAAACTGGAAGCCCCAAGAAGGTAGTCACTGTAAATGGTTTACATATACCGTATCCCCTGTGTCCAGCCTGCTGCTTGGTCGGGGGCATGAGAGGTGCTTAATAAATACTTGCTGGATGAGTAGGTGGTCCTGAGAAATCCATTGTTAGAATCTGGATAATCAGTGGGTTAGCAGTGCCTAAGTTTTAAAATATGGAAAGAAGGAGAAAGGAGAAAAGGGGTCGACAGGCAGATACAGGGAAATGTCAATTGCCAC
>NW_004524635.1:4589859-4599434 GCF_000260255.1 Octodon degus
GATCTGCCTGTTTACAGCCTCCCAAGAGCTGGGGTTACAGGCCCATGCCACCACAGCCAATCTCAATTGCTGTCTCAGCACGCCCCAGGGACAGGGCTGGCACGGCAGGCTCGGGGATCGAACCCCTGGCCTCTGTGCCTGCTTGCAGGTGCCTTAATCCACTGAGCTATTTGGCCAGCCCTAAATTAACCAAATTCTAAGATCAACTTACTTAGAAGACTGGATAGACTCAAGGCTTGAAACCCATTGCCTCCCTATCCGTATCTCAAATTTGAAATGTAATAATCAGATTATCAGTCCTAAGAGTGATTCAAAGCCTCCTGTAGGTGTCCCTAAGATGATTTTTGGGGATCCACGAAAGCCTCCATATTCTGATGTGGATGAAGCAGGACTTTCTTCATACATTTCAATTCAGACTGTGCATTGCAAAAGCTTGAGTGAAAAAACATAAGTTTCCAGCTGTCTTAAACTAGACATTAAAAAAATTTGCAAAAGTGTAAAACTGTTGTGACTACTTTTATTGTTTCTGAAGTTAGAATTATTCTTGATAAAAATGTGTTTCTTTACCGGATAACTCAAGGGTCTCTTACCTACAGATAACAGACTTGTGCCAATGAAGGTAAGCAAGGAAAATTTCAACTGTTCTTACAGCAGCTCTCCATCCCTGGAGTTAATATCTGAGCTCTGCTTATTTTTCACTTCAGCAGGCTGTTCGATTCTCGTAAGAACATGAACCCTGCTTTGAACTACATTGGAAGGTTCGAGGTTGCCCACTCCTTTGAAGCATGCTGAATTCATTCCCTCCCAACCTAGTCTGGATAAAAATTGTCTGTGAAACTGCCTAGGTTCCACGAAGGTTGGGGATGGCTGGTGTAATGGTTTGTCATTGTTATATCATTAAAATGATTTAACAAAAACATCTTAAACATTTGTATTTCTATTGTAATACCATTGATGCAACTGGTGGATATAATCTATCATCCATACCAAAGTTGTTTGGTGTCTTCAATATGTTTGAGAGTATAGTATTTCCATCCTGAGACTAAAATATTTATGAAGTGCTATTGAACAGTCATTCTCTGGCTTAAATATTGATCTTCTCTTGAACTACAAATAAATAGGAAAACAGTAGTAGGAAGAACTGAGACTTGAGGTTAGTAGATGTAGGTTGGAAAGCAGATGCTGCCATTCACTGGCTGTATCAACTCAGACAAGTCAGCGAGCTTCTCAGAATCCGTATCTTCCTCTCTAGTCTCCAGAGAAGAATCCCTCAGGGCATTATTTTAAGAATGAAAGAAACAGCAGAGTGCTAGGCACAGTAGCTCTGTGTCTAGTATGCATAAATGTTCATTCGTATTTAATATTAATAAATTACACATTGACCTGAGTTTAAAAAAAAGTTTGAACAACTGTTAAGGGGAGATGTGGTAAAAGTTCAGTAACTAGCTGTCAAAGAAAAAGAGCTCTGCTTTTCATCATTTGCTGATTTTCATTGTGCCAATACTCTCACCTTGGCAGATATTTACTTGTTTATTATTTATTTATTTATTGGATGCAGGGTCTCACTACACAGTTTGGATTCATAGTGCTCTTCCTGTCTCAGTGCTGGGCTTACAAGCACCATACCCAGTTTTGGGGCCAGCACTGGGGCCAACAAGGCATGTGGTACTGGGGATCTAAGTCAGGTCTTTGCACTTGCCAGGCAGGTGCCTATACTGCTAAGCTATCTCCCCAGCCAGACCTTGGCAGATTTTAATGCCAGCTGGAGAATTTGATTGGCTTGACCCAGCTCTTGTGAACAGGCATGAGCTACTTCAGCATACAATATTCTGGGATAGGGAAGGAGAATTCATATGAGACAGGAAAATAGTTTGGGCCTGAGAACAAAATACACATTTATTCAGTACTTTTGTCTCCAGCCTATATTTAGTTCCCAGTTTTCTTTTTATTTGGATTGAATCTTTGAATCAAAGGTACAATAAAGACATTCAAATCATCTGCCAGAGGCTTTTGTAATTCTACCTGCTTAGTAATACTTGAGGATATGATGCCTAGAAATCCTAGTTCAAATTAGGCACAGGACATACTAACCTAGTTTAAGTATCCCAAGGAAGAGATATAAGACTCTGAAATGATGCTGCAGGACAGGAGATCTCAAAGGGTGGTCATCAGCTAAACAACCTGGTAATACCTGGTTGTTAGAAATGCAAGTCATCAGATCCCACCCAGCCCTACTGCACTGTCTGCTCTGGAAGAGGAGCCCGGCAATCTTAAGTTTTGATAAGCCCACTAGATGATATTATCTGTTCTTTAAAGAACCCTAGAAATCTGAAGGCCATAGGAGACAGGCTGACTTCCATGTTTAGGGGTATGGGTGTATAGAGATATACTAGGTGAGTGAGGTGTAATAAGCTGAACTGGGTGTAGTGGATGCTGATGGCTGGTGTACCCATCCCTTGCCCTCTGTGACATGTTGGCTGCTAAGTCCTTTTCTCTAGAGAACTGTCAGGACTGGCCCACCATCAACTCACACGTCTCCTCCTTTACTTCAAAGGGAGATAGACTGTGCTACAATTCAAGTTCACTGAGGTGTAGACCAAGCCATGCTCCATGTGGGACCATTTACCCACACCCCCTTTCCGCCTATGCCAAGCTGCATCCCTTACATGCTCCTGCAAACACTCCTCACAACAAAATGCCTCCACATGAATCTTAGTCACAGACTCTGTTCCCAGGAACTGTGAAATGAGACAGCAGATTTCAGAGGTAGACAATTTCTGAGTTTGTATCTAAATTTCCCTAATTGCTACCTATATGACTTTAGATGAGGTAGGTAGCCTACCTGGATCTATTTTCCTACTTGTTCAGTAGAGCTAATAACCCCCACTCAAGCACTTGTTGGGGAGTTAAAGGGATACTGTGCAGTGTAAAAGTCCCCAGTACAGTACCTGGGGGGGGTGTGAACTGTCCAGAGACCCTCAAATTCATCGGCTTGTCCTCTGGCCTGTATGCATGTTTCTCCTGCAGTCTGTTCTCTTTCTGGGGACTCCACGGGTGTCTCACACCAGCCTACTTCATCAATGACTGGAAGTCAGAAATAGTTTTTTCAAGTGGTGAAGTACTTGGCAGAACATGAAGCGCAGGCATAAAGCGGAATGGGACTTAATTATACAATTGAAGTTGGAAGTATCCTAGATCCGAGTCTTGGAGTTCAGAGACCAGGAGCGGTGGATGTTCTAGCCTGGGGCTTTCCCTGGACTTTCCATTCTTATAGCCTCACAGTGAACTTGAAGAACTTGGAATTGGCACCCTGGTTCTTTCCAAGTCTAGAAAGACCATAAACAAGCAGGCAAAACAAAACAAGCACACAAACATAAACAGATGAATGTTGGAACAAGCTCATGAACCTGAGTGGTTTTTGCCAAAAGTCCCTGCATGTAACGGAGGTGTAATCCTGTCATATTATTCTAGTGGCCTCTGACCAGCTCATTTTAAAAGCCCTTGTTTGCTCAGCACTTAACACCAATGGCTTGTTTATTGTTTATTGTTTATTTCTCCCCACAACTCCTTAAGTACAGTCACTTGGTAAATCCTGTCTACAGATTTAGCTCCAACACACAGTAGCTCCTCAATAATATTTTGCTTTCGAAGCCACCAGGATTGTCACACATCTGGTGAGAGTTTGGAAATCTTGCCGGCTACTGAACCATCCTGTGGCACAGGCATTTGGAGCCTGGGTATTTAGCCACAGAAATGCAAACGTGCTTGCCAAAAGTTAGTTACTGGAATGCTCACTCCAGCACTTTTTGTGACATCCATGAACTGGAAGCCACCCTGATATTCACCAAAACAGGATGGATAAATAAATCGTGGCATATTAATACAAAGAAATATTATATGTCAATGAGAACTAATAATCGTCCATTACAGACATAAACACAGACGAATATCAACATTAAGTTAGAAGCCAGACACAAGAAAGCACAATCTCTGATCCCATTTACATAAAACACAAAGCTGGGCAAAATTGAACTGGGTGTTAGAAGTCCTAGTGAATGAATGGGGTTGTGTCCAGAGGGAGTCGAGGGTGCAGTGAGTTTGCTTATCCTGTTTAATTTCTTTAGCTTATAAAAAGCAAGGGGCGGGGCTGGGGTCCGGAGCCAGCCGCCCCCACCCTCTTTGCCTGGAGCGGTGCCAGGGCGGTGAGGGCGCAAGGGGGCTGACAGAGACTCCATGGAGGAAGGAGTCCAGACACAGGCGCTGCCCAACTTCTCGGCTGGAAGTGCCAGAGGTGCAGAACGGGCGAGCTGTGTCACCTGAGCTGGTAGCAACCGGCTCCGAGGCGCCCTTGGTTAGGCCAGCTGGGGAGCGCACCGCGCGTGATCGCGGCCTAGGGTCGGTCCTCCCCGGGCAGGGTTCTGGGGTGGCTGCTCTCGGAGGCCCAGCTCGGTGCAGGAGCTTACGGCCCGAGCTGGCAAGGGGCTTCGCTGTCGCCAGAAGCCTGGGCCTGGGCCGCGGGGAGTGCGGGGGGAGGGCGCCTGTCCCGGAGTGACCCGGGGAGGAAGGGCGGGCCGCGGGCGATCGGCCCGGGACAGCCGGGAGGGCGGGAGCCGGGGTCGAGAGGGTGGGCGCCCCGCGGGTGCGGCGCCTAGTGGTGCAGGGAGTCTACAGGAGCGGAGACCCTGGGCAAGGGAAGAGTGTGTGCGTGCTTCCTGCTGCCTGCGTGTGTCTGTGTGTGCAGAGGGTTGCGCTTGAGAGTCCTGACCACGGAGAAGGAATGGTGCAGAGACCTTGGAAAATTCAGAGCCGGTGAATGGAGGAGGAGGAAAAGCAGAGCCCCCTCCACCCCTAAGTCAGTACAGGGGGTAGGAAGAATGTGGACCCCGGAGTCGGAGCCAGGGTTTGGGGAGAGAATGATTTGTGGGCACACGCACAATTGGTAGCCCAAGAGAGAAGAGGGTCCAGCAACTTGGAAGTTGGGGTTAGGTATTAGAAAAGGGCAAGCAACAGCCACTCTGAGACAGACACTGCTTGATGCTGTTTGGAAAATTTAGTCTCCAAATTTTGCTTCAGTAGCCCTGACATTTAATGTGTGAAAAGTCGTCTACACTAGCTTAGGACCTGACCTACCAGTGGCTCAGTTGGCGGGTTCCTAGCCCGGAGGACTCCCAGTAGCCACAGCTTGCCTGTCATCAGGCCCTTACTCTGCTCTGTGCAGGAGAAGAAAGGGACCCAGAAGCTTTGGGGGGCTTTGTGGAGTGTGTGCTTTTACCTCCAGCATCTCTGTGTTCCAGGGAGGAGACTGAGGACTGGAGTTCGCTGAGAGGCAGGAGGGAGCAGGGAGATTTCCATCCCTGGGCCCAGCTTCATCACAGAGGACGGAATCTGGGTTTCCTGAGAGATTTTAATTTTTAACTGTGCAGCCAGCAGTAATTTCCAAAAACAGCAAAAACTTAAAGGGATCTACAGAAACTGGAAGTTAACACCAAAAGAGCCTCACAGATTTTTCTCAGGGGCCATTTTCAGACCAGTAACCTGTGAGTGTCGCCTGCTCCTTAGGGGTGAGGTTTACCAATACAGCTCTTCCGCTTTTTATGCATTTCCTTTGCTTAGATCTATTTTTATTTGGCCAAAGAAACACCTGTATCATACACCCAGATTTTTCCTTTAATTGCAAGTTAAAAAGAAAAAAGACAAAATGGGAAGCATGTTGGGGTACTGTTTAGAAGCTGTTATAAAAAGAGGGCACTGGGTTGGTTTTTGGGAGACCTGGAACCTTGCTCTGCAACTAATTTGTTGGTTAAGGGAAGGTATTTTTGTGCCTCTGTTTCTTATGCATGTGTTACCACAGGTGACCCTGTAGCCCAAAGTTCTTTGGGGAAGGGGAGATTAGAAATTTTTATTCGAATCAATTTTCATTAAAAAATTTTTTCATTGAGTTTTTATTTAATTCACTCCCTTTTAAAGTCAAGAAATAAAAGTCTTGAGCAAATATTTCCTTGTCCAAAGTTACCTTGATTCTTTCATGATGCTCCAAGTATAGTACTGCTAATGTTTAGCGGGCTTTGTGTTCCACTTGTGCCATTTGCAAATATAGTGAGGATTACAGTGGAGGAAAGGGAGGAATGGCTGCAGGATTTTTGGACCAGATAATCTCACACTTCTTTTTTCATTTCACTCTCATTAGCACACAACTTTTAAAAGTTGGCCTGGGCACAGCAACACTTTCACACATTCATACTAAAATCCATGCTAATCTTTCCCAGGGGATATAATTCAGACTGAATTGACATTCTAATAAAACACTGGCGAAGGCACAATCACAGCTTCCCTGCAATGCATAATTAAACTAACACTATGCGCTTGCTTATGCTTTAGCTAATGGCTTCTTTACATATTGTTGGTTATGAAAGTTCAGGGTGTTTGTTCCTATTAATAGAACATTTTAAAACTACACTTTGAAGCAAAGTGGATTATAATCTTAGTTTGTCATTGCTAGGAAAGCAACAAAACCTGCTTGCTTTCAGATTGGTTTGGGACAGTATTTAACATATTCAAAATTCTCTTGCATTTTTCAGATTGTGGCTGAGTTCTATCAGTTTCAAATCACTGGAACAGATACACGCTTGTTTGGAGGCAGTTTGAGTCTATTATACACGACATTTGGGAAACTATTAACTATTCTTTGTGAGACTTAAAGCAGGAGAATTTGCATTGTAATGGAATTCAGAACTGTTTTCCTGCTCTTTTATTTGAAAATGTTTTATATTTGTAAAGCTACTCTGATGTAGCACCGCTATTGGTAACTCCCTACAGAAATAATGTGTATTTTTGGTTCCTTCCCTCCACTTTTAGGTAATGGTTGCTGGATGTCTAATACACTTAGGTTATGAATTAATCCATAGTCAAACTGAAAATTTCATCATTGCTAGTTTTTGTTCTATAGCCAAAAAGACCTGAAATTTTGATAAAGGAGCTGGAGAGGAAGAGTGGGTTCCTTTGTGGAGTCCTGTACATTTTAGGTGAAGCTTGGATAGCGGTGCACCATCCCCAACAAAATGATGAGGCCATTTGTAGCCGTGCCCTTAGATGTACTCATTCAGGAGACACAATGTTGTCAACATTGTCCTTGTGACATTAATAATCTCCTTTTAAAGAAAGAGGGCTGAGTCACAGAGTGCCTTGGAAAGTGAGTGAAGGACTTGGAAGGGCCACCTCATCTGAGTTCAAGGCATCTAATCATCATTCACTCATTCATGAGCTCTAAAATAGGTTTATCTTCCAAAAGCAGAGTAGACTGTGGGTGCGCAGGCCATTGAGTAGGGCAAGGGTTGCACCAAGAAGGGTATTCTCCTACAAATGGAAAGCTAGTGTTTGCTTTTGAATGAGCTTGATATATAAATTGATCAGCTGTGATTCCCCTGTTTTCAGCCTCCCAAGTGCTGGGATTACAGGCATGCACCACCATACCCAGTCTCAATCCCTGTCTCAGCGTGCCCAGTGGGCGGGTCCCGCACTGCCCTCACCCCTGGGATTGAACCCTGGCCCCTGTGTCTGCCTAAGCAGGTGCTTTAATCTGCTGAGCTATTTGGCCAGCCCTTAGAGTTCTTAAAATTAGAAAACTATGATCATTTTTTTTCTTTTATTTTCCTAAGAGTTTTAAATAAAGCTGTCCCCCACCCTGCAAAATAGCACCCTGTTTTGGAAGCATTAATGAAAATGAGGTCCAAGACACAGAAGAGGTGATTATATATCTGGCAGCTGTGCAAAATGAACAGTGTTCAAACAAAATGCAACTCAAGATAACATGAAAGAGCAAGTGTGTGTGTGTGTGTGTGTGTGTGTGTGTGTGTGTGTAACTGGGGATTGAACTCAGACCCTTGCGCTTGCCAGGGAAGTGCTTATTCTAGTGAGCCATCTCCCCGGCCCTGAGCAATGGGTTTTTAATGCACTGGACTTTCTCCTTTGTTTTACAGTGAGACCCACTGACCCTCGGGATCTCCAGTATCTTAAATACGGCTTCTGGCTTCCTACCGCTTGTTTTAATTAGGCAAAGTAGGCTGCAGTGACAAACAGGTTTGCAAATAATGGCACAAAGAACAGTCCAAAGTTGCTCTTGGCCGAGGTGTAGAGGTGACTATTCTCTTGTCCTGTAGTTTTTCTGGGACGCTGGCTTCTCCTGTCTTGTGCTTTGCTGTCTTCTAAAGGCTTACATTATTTTGTGTCTTGATGAAAGTGGAATACAGCTGGGTGCAGGAGCACCAACTTATTAAAAGATTTGAGTTTAAAGTGAAAAATCTACCTTTTGTTTCCCTTCTCTTGGCTGGAATTCAGGTACCCCCATTTCTTTTCCTCCCTCCAAGAAAGCCTATGGCATTCAGCCTAAATGTCCCACACAAGAGGAGGAAATGGGACCAGAGCTCCTCACAGCTGGACCACACCCTCTGTATTGCAGCAGGTAATGTTGATTAGTGCTTACTAAGTGCTGAGGGCTTCAGGTAGTTTTTTACTTCATCTCTTCAACAATATTATGAGGGAAGAGACATCTTCACCTTTTTACAGTGGTGAAATCGAGGTTCTCAGAGGTCAGAATACTTATACAAAACCAAACAACAAACAGCCAGGATTCACACTTATACTATTTGCTGTCAGGGGGAGGCAGAGCCAAGCTCACAACAAGTATCTTCCCCACTGTCACAAAGAACTAAGTAAATGTTTCTCCTTCCCCTAGTCTGGTGGAAGAATTGGAGGAGGGAGGTGATTAAATCACCTTAAGTCTATTCTAAAATTCTCCATTTTCAACAGCGTTTTGCTTTTAACAATGCTTGTTTCTGTGAGAGACACTAGCCCCTTTTTGTGGCCAGCAGAGTAACAGAAAGCAACTTCTACCAGCCTGGCTGGTGCGGTAAGGTAGCAATTGTATTTAAATTTCAGTATCAGTAACACTGGCTGGAACCACCTAAAGCAAAGGAAGGAAGGGGTATCAGGGTACATTTTCACTCCTTCAACTGCCCACAGGGCTAGAAATGGAAAGTTTTATGTGACAGTTTATTTTTACAACTTGAAATTTTCCTCTACTTTGAAAATTAAGACAGCCTAAGAAAGCCTTATATTTGGGCCAGTGTGGCAGCAAATTTATGAAGTAAAAAAAAAAAAAATGGAGGTTTTTATGGTATCATAAGCTCACCCAGACTGTACGCAAATCTATTGTTTAGAATGCTGCACATTAAAGTTTATTATAGAGCAGGGGTACTATGAGCCAATTAACTTTGGATTTTATAGTTTTTGAAATCAAATAGCAGCTCAAGTGCTCCTATAATCAATTTCTTTTTATAGCAGTGTTTTATCTTGAAAACAACAACAATGAAAAATCATCGTCTGAAAAGCTTCAAGTTTTGTACTCACCTGGATATAGAAAAATTAGAAACATCCATCTCTAATTAAGGCAGCAGTGTGAAATTTAAGATTTAAAAGGTATTTTAAATAGAATCAATATTTTGGGTGATCACTTTCAATGCAGAAAGATGTATACATATCTATAAGCTATGAAATTCAATTAATAAAGATGTCATTGA
>NW_004524635.1:4599534-4615487 GCF_000260255.1 Octodon degus
TTTTTTTTTTTTTTTTTTTTTTTTTTTTTTTTTTTATCTGCTCTTCTAAACTTCTTCCTGCAGCTCTGTTTATCCTGACCTGGCAAGGCTGCTGTATTTCAATTCAGGGCTTCTTTTGCATACAGAAGTACAGACTTGCTGAGCTGAGCCAAATCTGTCTATCCAATTACTGGGTAAGAGAGCTGACTGTAGCTTTCGACAAAACCTGTAATCTGTAAAACTCTATAGTATCAGTGACAGCCTAATGAAAGGAAAGGGCCAATAGCGTGTATATGTTACTCAAGTGATACACAGAAGCATGGCGCGCTCTACAAATAGCCCACTTCAAATCTAACACCGAAGAGCAACAAGATACACAGGACCTTGAAAAAAGTCTCATGCTCTGTGTCCACCATAACTTTCAGGCTGAATGTCTTTACAAAGGGAAGTTTCTCAGCCATATATTGCAAATCACTTAGCCGAACACTAGCACAAAAGCTTTTATTACAGTTAAAAATCTGATTGAGCAACTCATTCTCAACAGCTGTTTTTGCAACTTTGTGACATTTGATGAATGAGGGTTTGCTAAAATATTCATTGTATGTAAAGAATGTCAATCCAAGGGTAATATCTGATTATGTTTTGTCATACATAAATAAGTTGAATTTAAAGTAAAAAGTTAATCTCAATAAAAACATAATCTCGTCTAAAAGTAACTAGATACAAAAATTATACAGACTGTATGATAGCATTTGAAGGCAGACAAATTTTATTTGTCATGTTAGAGGTTGAAAGAAGGACTATCTTTAGGGAGGAAGGAAGACAGAGAGGTTGGAGGGCTGAAACAATGGAGTTTTTAGGTGCTTGTAATGTTTTATTCCTTAAGTTCTGGTTACACTGGCATCTTTATCTTGTGATAGTTCATTCTCCTGTCCACTCATAATTTGTGCATATTTCAGTATATGTGTAATAAGCCAATGCAAAAAGTTAAAAAATCTTAATCTCCACAATGTGATGTTAATGTTTTACTAAATACATTTATATGTTCATGATATTCAAGCATGGTTTTATAGCTGTAAAAGAGCTAGTAAAAATTTCATTAAGAACAGAAATTCAGGGCCGGCCTGGTAGCTCAGTGGACTAAAGCATCTGTTTAGGCAGAGCACAGCGGCTGAGGTTCAATCCTCAGCCCCCTGTGCTGGCCCCACCCACGGGGCACACTGAGGCGGTGATTGAGACTGAGCGTGGTGGTGCGTGCCTCTAATCCCAGCTCTTGGGAGGCTGAAAACAGAAGAATCACTGTGAGTCTGATCTGTGCAGTGAGACCCTGTAGACTCTGTAGACCCTGTCCTAAATATAGCGAAAAAAAAAAAAAAAAAAAAAAGAACAGAAATTCAGATTACTTTCTTTTAAAAAAAATCACAAATGTGTGGAAAAATTAAACTGATTTAATCGGTATTGGATTGCAGTAAGAAATTAAATTCTTTTTTCACACTCATGGAAGTACAGGCCAAAATAAAATCAGGGCAGGGTATATTTAAGAAGATATTTTAATTCACGTTATCAGTATACCTTAAAAGAAACCCAAAACCTCTGTAAGTGTGGTTTTTGCTGGGTCCAGCGTTTTTAGTGGTAATGAAGTTCCATAGCTATTATCATGATCATCTGGTAATCAATACCCAGGATATCTACTCCAGTAGAAATAAAAGCCTTGGTAAAATGTTTCCATTTATAGTTCCTTTTTTTTTTCTTGATAGAGGTGGGAGTGGATAAGAGATAACTTAGTAAGTATATATTTTGATGGCCAAGCAGCCATATACTTACTAACAAATTATGCTTTAATTTTGATGTGTTTTCAGATCCAACAATGTCAAGATGTTTAATGTTGATTTACCCTCATTCCACAATGGGATGGCAAGTAAGTTAATGCTCTTATTCATTATACCAATATTTATTTTTTATTTTTATTTATTTTACTATTATTATTATTATTATTATTATTATTTTGGCAGAACCAGGGGTTAAACTCAGCCCCTTGTGCTTGCCAGGCAAGTGCTTATTCTACTGAGCCATCTCCCCAGCCTCAATTCCACCAACATTTATTGCCAGGCCAGTGAGAAATAAAGATGCAGAAAACACAGCTAAGGCCATCCTAGAAAGGGCTTATAATCTACAAGAATTATTAATGATGTACTTGAAAAATGTGTATTTTAAAACAGCTAACATGTGCCAAGCCTATTCTCAGTTCTGAGGAACTTGGGGAAGAGAACATCAAAAAAGATCTTTTCTTCATAGGGATTTGCATTCTGCTGGGACAAGAGCAAGGAAACACTTTCGTATTGTTTTGTTCTTGTTTCTTTTGTTTCTCTGACAGTCTCCCTACCTAGTCCAGGCTGGCCTTGAACTTGCAATTGTTTTGCCTCACTCTCCCAAGTGCTATTATAACAGACACGTGTCTCTTCACACTTGAAGTCTTCAAATATAATTGTTTAAAAGTATACATTAAAAGTATGTTTCTAGTACACAAGATATATCTCAACCTTCCTTTTTCATCTAGTCTGACAATCTCTGCCGTTTCATTGGGCGGTTACATTTAGTTCAGTTACATTTCCCATTGGTGCACATTTCCTCTAAACCAGGATACCCTCCCAATTATGCACAATAACATCATCATAACCAGGAAATTTACATTGTTTTATTTCTATATGATCTCCAATTTTTTTTTTTTTTTTTGCGGAACTGGGTATTGAACTCAGGCCCTTGCGCTTATTCTACTGAGCCATCTCCCCGGCCATGATCTCCAAATTTTAATCAAGCTTGCTCAGCTGTCTCTGTAATACCTACCACACAGAGCAGAAGCGTCTTTAGTATTGTGTTTTGGTGTTAGTTTTCAAGTTTCTTCAGTCTGGAATGGTTCTTAAGCTATTTTTGATTTCCTAGAACTTGACCCTCATAAAGGTTAAAGACCAGTTATTTTGTAAAGTTATTCTTTATTATTTTTCTAATATTTGCTCATGTGGTTTAGATTATTCACATTTGGCAAAAATACCATGGAGGTAGTCTCTGTTTTTTCTTATTACATTACAGACACGTAATTTCCATCTGTTCTGTTATTGGTGATGTTTACATTGGTCACTTGGTCATGGTAGTACCTTCCAGGCTTCTCCAAAGTGAAGTTAATATTCTCTTTCATAATTAATAAGTATTTTAGATGGATGTTCTCTAGAACTAAGCAAATATCCAGTTCCTCATTAACTTGGAACTTAGTCATTTATTTGCATCAGTATGAACTCATGGTTTCTAGTTTCAGATAATAAATTATAATCAATTATGATTGTTATTCATTCTGCATTTGAATTTATTTTGCTGGCCTTCCAGTTTGTTTCTGGGTTGTTTTGAAATTTTCACATATTTTCTGTGAGCACTTTCTTGACTGTTAGTACAAAAAAATATTTTAAGTTCAGCTGTTTTTCTGGCACCATTTCGCAGTCAGCCCCTTTTGTCTTTTCTCCAGTGGATGTGGTTCTGCTCCTCTTGCCTCTGACAGGCCCTATCCCTCCTGTGTGCATCCATCCTCACCTTGCTGTCAGTTATTATTTGCATATTTTCCATTGCCAGTGATTTTTGTTTCTTTATGTAGCTCTGACTTTCTACTCGGCTTTATTTCCTACAGCTTGAAGATCTTCATTTAACATATCTTGTAGAGCAAATCTGATGGTGGTAAATTCTCTCAGCATCTGTTCATCTTGCAATATTTTTAGTTTGCCTTCATTTCTGAAGGATATTTTTGCTAGATATATAATCCATGGGTGACAGCTTTTTCCTCTCAGCGCTTTGTAAATGTCACAGCATTGTTTTCTGGCTTACATTGTTTCTGGTGAGAAGTTAGAGGTAGTTCTCTTTGCCTTGGTTTTAACATTAGATTATGAAGTGTTAGAATGGCATCTTCTATACTGTTTATTTTAAGAAAGGCCACTTGCCATTTATTGAGCTTTTGAGGTTGGGAGTATTTTTTTTTTCTTTCAGCATTAGAATTATTTCAGCCATTAAGTCTCATAAAAATTTATTTTGTGTCTATGTCTTCTCTCCTTCAGAGCCCTACTGGCATGTGGAAAGGTCTGGGAAACATTTTCCATCAGCCCCTGATGGGTCAGCACTCCAGGGACTCTGAGTCCTGTGTCCCTCTAGAGTCTCTGCTCAGACCACTGTGTTCTAGTACTTGTTATCTCATAGAGTTTGTCAAGTCCTGTTCGCACATTGTCACCTTAGTAGTTAATGACTAACGGGACCCCTGGGAACGTTTCGGCAGTTCCATGTCTGTGCTCCCCACTTCCATCCAGTGCCCTGTCAGCCACGCAGTGGCCCTGGAGTCTAACTTCTCCTTTCTTTGTGCAGCTGGAACACTGTACTCTGCCTGGGTGCTACCCTCTGCCTGTGGTTTGGGAAGAACCTCCAGGCAGAAAGACAGGGCTATTGTGAAGCCTCCTAGACATTTTTCTTTATTCTAGCACCATGAGCTTACACTGATTATTGTTCAGTATAAAAACACTTGTATGTGTTTAAATTTATAGCTACTTATCTGGTGAGTAGCGCTAACTTGAAGTCAGCTGTTCATCTTGGCCCGCAGTGAACAGTGAGCAAACTCTATAGTATGTGAGAAAGTGACAAGTACAATGAGAAAACAATAGACTAAGAAGGAAGGGTACTGCAGGGTCAGAGAGGTGTAATTTTACATTACAAATCAGGAAACAGGACTGCAGTTCAGCATGGTAAGTCTAAGGAAAAAGGAGTACTGTAGGCACCTAAATAAAAGAAGAGGCCCCTAAGTAACATAAGGGTGCTTGGGCAACTTGACGGAAAGTTGTATCTAGTCTCTGGCTCAACGGGTAAGCAGGAGTTAATTGGGCAGTGAGAGAGGGTACGAACGTGCTGGCATGTTTCCCCAGATATTAGAAGCATAGTATTTTAAAGATTCAATGAGAGGCATTAAGAACACACAGAAGTTTGTCAGATATACATTGCTTCCTTCAGCTGGGTGATGCTGTATATTTAAGCAGAGATCAAATCATAGAGAACTTTGCCAGCCATATTAGGAGGTCTGAATTTTGACCTATGGACCTTGAAAAACCATTGAACATTTTTAAACTTTTTTTTTTTTTGGTGGAACCAGGGATTGAACTCAGACCCTTGCACTTGCCAGGGTAGCACTTATTCCACTGAGCCATCTCTCCGGCCCCATTGAAAATTTTTAAACAGGTGTAAAATTCAGTCACAACCTCTGGATTGCTAAATTGCCATCTACAAAACGAATATGTTGGACCTAATGGAACTTTTTTTTTTAATGAAAGAATCTACTTTTTACATACAAGTTTTGTGTCCATGTTGAGTCAATGTCAGCTGGTCCTTGTAAATGCTTTCCAAGAATATTTTAGATCACACGTTTTCTGAGACATAATACAGGAAATTTGTGACAAAACTAAAAACTAAAAATAACATAAAATTTTGATTTTTCAATCATTATTAAAAGTTGTAAGTGGCCAAATTGCGATGGAAGTTACTCAATTGAAATGTGATATTTGTGAGTACATTAAAAAATTTAGACAAAGTGAATAAAATGTTTACTTTGAAAGGTTGGTAGAATCACAAAAGAGAGATAAGGAAAAGAATAAAAAGAGATCTAGCCAACAAGAAACTAGCCCCTTTATTTCCATGCCAGATGGAACAGATAGAAAAAAATTGCTTATTCTGTTTTTTCATATTATATTTGATTCAACTTAATTCAACAAACATTTACTGGCTTTTGTACTAGGTACTGAGGGAATGAAAAAAAAAGATGACTAAGACTTTCATACCAACGGCATTTATAGACTTGGGGAAGCAGATGTTCCTAATTATTTGTTACCAATGGCAGAATAAAATGAATGGCTTCCACCTTGGTATGGGAGAAAAAAAAAGTATTTAACTGTGTTAGAAAACACACGCGAATGCAATTGCACCTCCCACTCCAGCCCCACAAGTGGCTGAGCACAAGGCACCATTGGCAAGAACTAAGCAATTGACCTGTCCTGGATAAAGATAATGATAGGGAAAAGAAGGAAAGCCTAAAAAGCCCCCAGACTCAGTGAAAATATGGATATGGCCAGCAACTTCAGGTACTCCAGTGTTTCATCCCTGCATGACTGGGTGAGAGATAACCACAGGGGACCACTGCTGAGAGGGAGTGGCCCAGACATAGACTACCTTAAGAAATGTAAGGTCAAGATGGGACAGACTTGGGCCCTACCTCCATAGGCAGCATCTAGGCCCTGTGAATGTTGACATTAGGTTCAATAGAACACTGGAACCCCAGCCCTGTGGCCTACATCCTGCAGAGACCACAGAATTGATCATGTTTCCCATCTACCAAAGTGAGTAAGAGCACCTCTTTGCCTGGATGGTAACCAGAGTCTGGGGTGAACTGGCAGAGGGGCCTCTGCTCCAAGGAGGACACCTCAAAACCCCATAGGTCCTAAGGCCAGGCAGAGAAACCCATGACTGGATGTATCCCAAGACTACAGATCTTGGAAAGAAAATACTTCTTCAGAAACAGAGGAATTATTTGATTCTATCTTTTTCTCTTCTTCCTTTTCCTCATTGGAATTTTTGAGGTTAGCATTCTTTTTCCTCCTTTCTTTGGCAATATTTTTATCTTTTAGGTTTTATTTTTTCCAGTTTTGACTTTTTTCTCTTCCCTCTTTTTCTTCATTTTCTTGTTTATTCTTTCCTGAAACTATCTTCTATTTATTTCTTTTATTCCTCATTAGTACCTCTATCTTATTTTTCTCTCTGCCTCCTTATATCTCATTTATTTCTGTTTGAAATTTTTTCTTTTTCCTTCTCCAGTTCAATGCCCCTTCTATCTTTATTATTGCAATTACTAAGATCTATGAATATCTATGATCTAGTTAATATTACACTTTCATTGTTGAATGCTGTTCTATTGTTAGTAGAGTTGCTCCATTTAGTAGATATATATTTACTTCAGATCATTATTTGATTTGTCATAGTCCTCATACTATAATTATAGATCCCTTTTCTATGGATAAATATGGTACATTATTGGTCCTTCTGGTTTGTCAATAATCAGTTTGTCATTGATGCTATAATTGATGTTGATTCTATCACTATAACTAAGGTGATAATAGCTATTACTATTGGCTATCTTTGCATGTCAATATCTACAATGCTTTGGGGTCATTAACAATTGTGGCCCATAGTTGGAGAAATGGATACTGGTCCAAATACACTGTAACTCTTATGCTAAGTAAACAGAAGTGGTGGATTCTGAGACAGAGGCAAAGGCCAGTATAGTACTTAGGAATGCCCAGAGGACACTGCTAAAAAGTAGACATTAAATGAAGAATTCTTCATATTAGAAACAAAGCTTCCCATTATAATCAACCCATAAGCCTCAATATAAACAAAAGACAAAATAGAAACATGAGAAGATAAGCCAGAAAAATGTTTCTCAAATTCCTAATTCCTCTAATGTTAATACATGGGGAATGGAAAAGGAGGAAACAAAAATCCTGATGATTAAATTATGTGGGATAATGTCAGAAGAAACAACAAAACACTAATAAGACATTTGGCAAGATCACAGAAAATACAACAGATACCGAAAATCATCAAAAAGTCTACAGAAGACACTAATTAAAAACACCAGTAGAGTTAAACAAAATGATACAAAACATGTATAAGCAAGAAGAAATGGATAGATGCTTAGATAAACATGAATTACCAAAATTAAACCAAGATTTTACATCCTTGAATGATCCAATAAGAGGCAAAGAAATGAGGCAGTAATGAAAAGCAGCCAATGAAGAAAAGCCCAAGTTCAGATGGATTCATTGCTGAATTATATAAAACGTTCAGGGAAGCTCTACCACAAATACTCCTGAGGTTTTTAATAAAACTAAAAATAAAAGAATACTACCAGAGTCATTCTTGGAAGCTATGATTATCTAATTTTGAAAAAAAAACCAGATAATGATTTTACCAAAAAAGAGAACTATGAACCTCTCATTAATTAATATAGATGCAAAAATTTTCAATAAGGTACTGGTAAACAGAATGCAGTGAATAATCAAAAAGATCATAAATCATGACCAAGTAGGTTTCACCCAAGGGATGCAAGAATGGTTCAACATATGTAGATTCATAAATATAGCACCACATAAACAGAAGCAAAAACAAAACCCACATTATTTTCAAATAGATGTAGAAAGAATCTTTGATAAAGTCCTACATCTTTTCATGAAAAAACACTGAATAGGTATAGAAGAACTCTGTCTCAATCTGACAAAAGCTATTTGTGACAAATCTACTGTATATGTCATACCATATTAAATGGGGAAAAACTCAAAGCTTTCCCTCTCAGATCAGGAACAAGGCAAGGATGTTGACTATCATTATTGTTTTTCAATGTAATACTGAAAATCATGAGCAAAAGAAATTGGAGAAAGAGAGAGAAGAGAGAGAGAATATTATTATTTGCAGATACATTATTTTCTACATAAAAATAAAAAATCTTCCCACAGATTTATAGAATTAATAACAAATCCAAATTCATTAATGTATTCAGTAATTCAGGTTACAAAATCAACAGAGAAATCAGTAGTATCCCTATATTCTAAAATTAACCCACCAAGAAAGAAATTAGAAAAAAATTCTATTCACAGTAGCATGAAGAAAAATTAAATACTTATGAACTGACCTAACCAAGGAGTGAAACATATCTACAAAGAAGATTACTACAAAGATCTCTCTACAAAGATATCTAAAAAGTAAAAGTACTGAGAAAGGAATTGAAAGAGAATGACAGAAAATGGAAAGATGTTCCTTGCTCCTGGATAGGTAGAAACAATATATTCAAAAGAATCATACTTCCAGAATTAATGTACATTTTTAGAGAAGTCTTTCATTAAGACAATCCCAATGAAAAAAATATCAACAGCATTCTTCACAGAACTGAAGAAGACAATCCCAAAATTCATATGGAAGCATAGGAGACCCAGAATAACAAAAATAATTCTGGGTAACAAGAACAAAGAGGGAGGCATCACAATTCCAGACCTGAAGTTACATTACAAACCTTCAGTAATAAAAATGGCATGTACTGGCACGAAAAAACAAATTTGAGGATCACTGGAACAGAATAAGAGGACATAGAAACAACCTCACGTGCATCCAACTATTTCAACTTTGGCAAAAGGGCCAAGAACATACCCTGGAGGAAAGATAGTCTCTTTCACAAATGGTGTTGGGAAAACTGGCTTTCTTCTTGTTAAAGATTGGATTTAGACCCATTTCTTTCATCATGTACAACAATAAAATGAGAATAGATCAAAGAACTAAATGTGAAAATAGAAACACTTAACCTGCTGGAATATTAATTAGTTAAAACTCCTGAAGTCTTATAGACATTGGCAAAGACTCTCTGAACAGAGCCCTCATTGCGCTGGAAATAGTTCCAAGATTCAACAGATGGGATCCTATCAAATTAAAATGCTTTTTCACAAAAAATAACAAACAGAATAAAAATACAACTTACAATGGGAAAAGTATTCAGCTATTTCTCAGACAGAGGACTAATATCTAGAATATAGAAAGATCTTAAAAAATTAGAACCCACAAGATAAAATAGTCAATCCAAAATATGGGCAAGTGAAATGAGTAGATATACTCACTGAAGAAATACAAATGCTCAGTAAATGCATGAAGAAATGCTCCATATCATTACAGCATCCTAATTAGAGAAATGTAAATTGTAACAACACTGAGATTATATCTTACCGCATCATCAAGAAATCAAATAATAAATTCTCACAGGGGGAAATGAGGAAAAAAGAACACTTTTACATTGCTGGTGAAAATTTAAACTAGTAGAACCACTATGGAAATCAGTATGAAAAGTCTTGAAGAATCTAAAACTAGAAATTCCATTTTAGCTTTGTGTGGGAGACCAGAGGTGGATTGAGGCATAGTCAGTCTTCTCTGTGAGTGCAAAAGAGGAAGGCATCAGGAATGATGGCAGTTGCAGGTTCGATGGTGAAGTCAATACAGCTGAGTTTAAATTGTTTGCCTGATATGTACTAAATGGCTATTGGAAGTCAGATGGGCCTTGTATTACTTTAACTGCTTTTATGGAATAAAAGGGAAACAAGCTAGAGACTCCTCTGCTCTAGAGGGGAAAGACCCCGGCATCAGTATGCTAAACTAGACTGTCCCTTTGTCCTTTGTTCTTGTTCACCTTGGGTCCACTAACAAAGTAGCAGGACTAGGTCCCTGCTGCAGTGAGGAAAGCCTGGAGAAGTGGGTTGGTTTCCTGAAGACGACCTCTGCGGCAGGGAGCTGGGACCTGTGTGTAGGCTGGTTTCTGACACCCATCTATTTGCATTCTAGGTATTTTCCTGACAGTGAAAGGCATCGTAGTACTATAATACATTTATACCCATGATTACAACAGCATAATTCTGCCACAAAGAGCCATTTATAAGAAAATGGGTGCACCTTGGTGGCATAGTGTGAAGTGAATAAGTCAGAAACAGAAGCTTATAAATGGTTTTTATGACATGAGAAACTCAAATTACAAATAAAAGTAAAATAAAAGATAGGAAGTGGGGAGATTGATTTTTCTCAAATGGGAAGAGGATCAGGAGATAGAAGAGGAGGTGAAGAAGAGGAAAGAAATAGGATGAGAAAAGCATTGAGTTGTGTTACGTGCATACACTAACTCCATACATGGAATGCAAACATTATGTACTAGAAACACATGCTAATAAAAAATGCTAAAAGGAGTAGGTAACTCCCCTACTAAAAATAAAAGATTAATTTTTATATTATAAAAGATTATAATATCTTTTATATATAATATTATAAAATTATTTTATAATAATATTATAAAAGATTATAATATCTTTTATATATAAAAGGTTAATAAACCCAAGGTTGAGGACACAGTTCTTTTACTGAAGAGAAAGGCTTGGACTATAGCAAAATTTGAGTAGGTCTTTAGTTAAACAAGGTAGGAGGAAGTCCAGGAAATATGAAATGATGGATGGACAAAGGTATATTTATAAAGTATCAAGTACCCTCCTACTACTACAGTTGAGGCAACAGAGTGAGATATGTTTGGAGATGGCAGGAAATGCTGCAGTCCTTTCCAAATCTTCATGAGCAAGTCACTTATCCCTTCCCCAAATGAATGAGTGTGGGCATTTCCTAAGATCATAGTTATATTCTCTTCAGAAACTTGTTCTCAGGGGAATGAGACTCATCTGAACAGACAGCTGAGCTACTCTCCATCTTTAGCCCATATCCCAGCAGCTCTCTGCCTCAATTTGATATGTGCTCTGGGGCAAAACTCGTGTTGCAGAACTCCTGTGGATGAGGCAAAAGCTAGATTCCAGCTAAGAGCACAGCCTTACTCAGTTCCTTCCCTCGTCCTATTCCACTTGAGCTCCTTTCCCTGAGAGGCCCATAAGTTCTTCCTACCTGAATGCCTGTCAATCACTTGGAGTGAAGAAGGATTGAAGTGGAAAGGTAGGTAGAAGCGGGCTGGGGAAAGTCCTGAACACCATGCTCAAATTACATTTGGTTGCTGAGGCTGCAAGGAACTAACCACTGAAAACTTGATCAGGCAGGAGACTTGCTCCTTGGAAAAATGCAGTGAAAAATGAGACAAAAGCACGGCAAAAGCAGAAATTTTAATAGTTGATCATTAACTAGGTGTGTGTGTGTGTGTGTGTGTGTGTGTGTGTGCACACGCGCCCCAGAAGACGCACACACATGTGAGAGAGAGTGTGTGTGTGTGAGAGAGAGAGAGAGAGAGAGAGAGAGAGAGAGAGAGAGAGAGAGAAACAGAGAGCTGAAATTTCCAGTTAGAATGGTAGAATTTGAGGTATTAAAAGACAACCAACATAAAAATATCTAGCAAGCAGTTAAAAATTCACTTGAAGTTCCTGGCAAAATTGGAATGAAAATTAAGGAATGATTACTCATTAAGTTCATGTGTTTAGTATCATTGTGTTTTACTAAAACAAAGACAAAAGGGATATTGTCTGTAGAAGATAACAAAATGTTATAAATATGTCAATAGGAGAGGTTAATAATGTACTGCAAATACATCTGTTAAATACAAAATGGAAATAAGATACTTCTTCAAAACTGATAGGCAATTCACTAAAGTGGCATAAACTATCCAAAATTGATGTTTCCTTATACACCTTTAGTAAATACTTAGAATATGACATAAAAATGATATCATTCATGTTGATCATCAAATGTATCAAATATCCAAGAATAAAATTCACTAGAAAAGTATGAGAACTTTTGAAAAAAAATCTATGAACATTACAGATGCATGAAAAAGAAGATCCAGATAAATGTACAGGCAAAACCATGCATCTAGATAGGCCATACTGGATTAAGGCAACGTTTTCCCAATTAAGCTGTGAAATGTATAAAATTTCAATGTAGATTCCAGTGGAATTACGGGAGAATTAGTCAAATCAATTCAAACATTTATGTTAAAAATAAAGTGCCTGTGCTGCAATAGAAAATATTTGGAAAAAGAAACATGAAGATGGTTTTAACCCTGTTGAATATGATAGAAAGTAAAGGTGTATATTTCATGTAACACTGTAAATTCTACCCAGATCCAAAACAATGTGGTAATTAAATATATAAAAATTCTGTCTCATATTAATGAGGAAAGGAAAGTCTACTCAGTAAATTTTGAGAGGATATTTAGCATTTGGAGGAAAAAAATGCACGCCAATATGTAAATATATAAATATCTTTCATACATGCTGTGTCTCTGTTTGATATTATTATACTATCAACCTATTTTCCCTATGCAGGGAAAATGCCTCTTAAAACAAGATATGAAATCTAGAATCCATAAAAAAGAGACATGACTACCTAAAATTTTGTATTTCCACATTGTTAGAAACTGATAAAGAAAGGCCAACAACAAATTTGAGGAAATGCATGAAATACATCTAAGAAAACAATGGTTAAGTGTTAACAGTCAGAGTTCTTTTGAACAGTACATACAATATAAAATGGAAAAATTGGAAAATCAGGCAAAAATATATAAATGGCCAGTGAACATTAGTGAAGAAATTCAGCTTCATTCATAATTACAGTTGGAAAATAAAAGTCCTATTTTTTTGTTTTTGTTTTTGTTTGTGTTTATTTTTTAATTAATTTTATTGAGAAACATAGAGATAGTTTCAAAATTGATTAGTAGGACAGTTTCAATAATTAATACATAGCATATTGGGTTTTTTTCTTTTTTTTTTGGTGGAACCGGGGATTGAACTCAGGCCCTTGCACTTGTCAGGGAAGCGCTTATTCCACTGAGCCATCTCCCCGGCCCCTGTAGTTTTTTTTTTTTTTCCTACTAGATCTGTTGGCCTTTGGTCAAAATATATGGTTAGAATTAGCAACTTGTCTAAAGTACTGAGCACACATACACACCTTTACACTTACTTATTGACATTTGACTTTGTTTAATGTTGGCTGTAAGACTCATAAGGTTTATTGTTTTATCCATGAAAGCAAACTTTACCTATGTGGTTTCTGAGTTTCCACTCATTTTCTTCTAGCTATTTTATAGTCTTAATTTGAAAAATATTTAAATCTTTTATTAGTCTGGAATTAATTTTGTTGTAATGAATTAAGCAGTAATAATCCTGCTAAGTTTTTCAGTTATTAGTCTTTTTTTCAAACACCTTTTATTAAATAATGCATTGGCTCAAAATGCCTTTCGTTTTCTTAAGCCAGCTCAGCTAACCCGGGGGTGGGGCCGGCACAGCATGTGGTGAGGGGGCTCCAACCATGGTCCCTGCACATTTGCTTTAGCTTGCCTAAGCAGGCACTTTAGGCTCCTGAGCTATCTTGCCAGCCCTCAAAATGCCTTTTCCTAGACTTAATTCCTGTATATGTTTGAGCCTCTTTCTGGATTCTGTTTCATCGCTATTTCTGTTCACTACCGCTATAATGCTACCCTAAATAATAACAACTATCTGTTAGTATCCCATAAAAAGAGAAACAACCACCTTGTTTTCAAGTTTATTAGCTATCCTTATATGTTTATTTTTCCAGAAGAACTTCAGTTACTTAGTCTTGTGAAGACTTGATCCTTTCAACTGCAGATATTTTAATGTTTTTGACTAGGATATCTTTAAATTTAGAAATTCGATTATAGAGATTACATTTTTGACATTTTCTACCAATATCAAGATATATCTTTCCTTATTACTTATTTATTTTTTCATTTGTGTATTTGATATAGGGTCTCACTACACAGATTGGACTTGTGGTGTTTTCAGCCTCCCAAGCACTGGGATTAAGGTGTGTACCACCTTGTCTGGACTCTGTTGCTGACTCAGTGAGCTCTGGGAGTGGGGCTGGCACTGCATACGGGACCTGGGATCGAACCCTGGTCTCCGTGCTTGCTAAAGCAGGTGCATCGTCTGGTGAGCTATCTCGCTGGCTCTCCTTCCCTATTAATTAATATTATGGCCATTAGCAGGAGCATAATGTTTTATTTTCTTCTTTCAGGTGTGTATATGTTTTGCATAGTCCTTTTGAAATTTATTCATAGGCTTTTGCTATGGTAGATAGCAGTCCATTATATTTTTTACATAGTCAATATTTAGTTTATTTATTTATTTATTTATTTATTTATTTATTTTTGGCAGAACCGGGGATTGAACTCAGGCCCTTGCACTTGCCAGGGAAGTGTTTATTCTAGTGAGCCATCTCCCTGGCCTTACATAGCCAATGTTTATGTGATAAAAGCTATTGATTTTTGTACAATTATACCATAACTACTGAGTTCTTCAAGGGATCCTTTTAGTCATAGGTTTTTGGTTCTTCGTTTAATATGTGAATTTTCCAACCATCCAGATAAATCCAGTCTTTCAGAGTGCTTTTAAAGAAAAAGGGAAATCATTTCCAAAATTCAGTCTTAAAACTACCAGCACTACTCTATAAGATGCCTCTGCAAAGAAAACTATATACCCATTATATAAATATGCAAAAATACTGAAAAAATTTTTAATTTGCTAAAATTTCAACTTATATGTGGATCTTTAATTTTTCATGCATAGTGACATATCATCTGTTAATGACAACAAATGTTCCTTTTTCCTTATACTGGTACCTTATATTTTCTTTGTCTAATTACATTGTTTGGTATTGTGTGAACACTGGGACTCTAGAATTCCCTTTCTTGTTCTGATATCAAGAGAAACTTTTCTGATTTTTCGCTGTAGAGTATGATGCTGAGATGAATCATATCAACAAAGAATCAACCACTCTTATTTTACTCACAGTTCTTTTAAGATAGAAATATAATTTGAATTTTATAAAAGACCTTACTTTGTCTGGCTTGAAACTATAATTGGATGTTTTCTTTTTCTATTCATGTGCTCTTTAAGTCAAATTCTTAGTACTGACTCATAGTTATATTCTTCGTTCCTACCTTTATTTTTCTCTTACATTTGTTCAATACTTAGTATTTTTACTCAATTTCTATAAAGGAAATGGAACTAATGTTTCTTTTTTGTTGAATATCTATGCAAGGTTTCTTATTTGTTGGCTTTAAAAAGTTGAAAACATTTCTTCCCTTTTTGAAAACCTATGGCTGGAAAAACTTTTACATAAGACTCAGTGAAGGTGGGAACTTTCCAGAACATGCTGAGAGGTGGAAGAGCGGTGGCTGCTCAACCTGTGCATGGCTCTGCTCAACCTCTCCTTCCTGCCTACCCCACTGCAGCCCAGCCTGCTCACTGCCTGTAGTGAAAGAAACAACTTATTACGATGTTTTGCGGGTCAAACCCAATGCTACCCAAGAAGAACAAAAAAAGGCTTATAGGAAACTGGCTTTGAAGTACCATCCTGATAAGAATCCAAATGAAGGC